>NC_051154.1:370496805-370589476 GCF_013339745.2 Dermacentor silvarum | reverse complement strand
TGATTAAGTGAAAACTTATTATTCCACCGAGCTGGGGCGCCCGCCTCTTAACCTACACGTAGGTAGGGGAGGAGGACGAAGCAGTCCCCGCGCGTTGAGGACGGCGAGTCATCACGGCCTCAACGGCCAGGCGGATTGCTCGACTCTGGTCGTCTTCAGCCTCGCTCTGGAGCAAGGCCTCCCAGGCTTCTCTACTGTCAATGTTTTCCTTGGCCCCTGTGGAGCCAGCACATTCCCGTATTACATGGTCTAGCGTACCTTTCTTACAAATTTTGCAGAGGGCGTCGTTATAGTCCCTCGTCTGAGTTAAGTAGATCCAATATGGTGATGTATTGACCCTTTTCGCGGCGATCCCGTGGGCGCTGCCATGTTTGATCACGTAGTGACGCGTCGATTGCTTGCCTCAACTGCCTCCTTGTTTACAATGGAAGTGTATGACGCCGGCGCGGCTTAGAAAACCTCGGTTTTCGGAGATATTGTAGACGACGACTAGGTGGACGACACGAAGCTTTCATCACAGCTTCAGAGAACATGCAAAAGCACTTTCGGAGCTAATTAAGCTATGTCCAAAGGGCGCAAGTAGCGTATATGGTGCTTGTTCTAAAAGCAGGGCTAAATAGTATTCCAAACTATCTAAACATTCCGCTCATGCATTCAGTCAGGATTAGTACGTTTTGCTCCTTGTTCCTTATCCAGCAAATATGTTGAAGCAGTGGCTTGTCAGTTTCTGTCTCAGTGAAGTTCCTCGGTGCGGCCACTAGCTATCTGATTATTTTCTGCCTAATCGCTCGCGGGTGTGTCCAGTTCCGATAGATTTGTTCTTGCTGCGCACAAGGCTAGAAACGTAGCTGTTTTGTACATTGTAATACCTTGTAGCAAATATATATTGCAGCTAGTAACTCGCTTACTCTTGTGGACCGTCACGAAACATTCAGCTTGGATTCATGCGCCATCGGTGTAGTCCGTCATTTATTGTGCGTATACAGTGCGCATATATTCAAGTGTGCGCCCATTCACTTATTCTTGATACGTCGGCGATAGAGTGGGTGTAAGTTTTCCTGCCATTTGGGACATATGTGTATAGATAACGTGCGCGAAACTTACTATGACAGGAAGCGGCGCTACTCCCTTTGTCGTTGTTTAACGAGTGGTACTCACTTTTGCCGGCGGTCTGGGTATGAAGCCCTTTCTTTGAAGGTTGGCGATACAAGGCTGGCGGATGAGCAAATTTCTGTATCCTCGAGGAAAGCCGTACATCACGAAGTGCCGGTAACACATTCGGCCAGTTGCAGCAGCGGTCCGCGAACTTGGCCACACAGATTCATTCTATACCTTAACATGCCAGTCACTATTTTTGCAGCCAACAACTGCACACGTCTTCAATCCACATGATTCAATCTAGCATGATTGGAGCACCGTGTGTTAGCGAAAACTCAGTTGCATTTCCGACAGCTGATCGAACAGAAGCAAGGTAGAAGGCGGTAATGGTTTCGTATTCGTGCGCGGTCGCGTGAACTACGGTCGCTGAGGAGAGGTATGGCGCGCCGCCATGAGCGCCATCTCGTTTCTCTAAAACAAACTGCTCCGCGAAAAGGGTCAATTGTTTCCCTGGAGGCGCCGCCAAATGCGAGCTCCTTCTCTGACGTCATGTCAGATGGCGCGGCGAGCAGCGCTGCCCGCTGCGGCGGTTGCTAGGCAACGGCTTAGCTCCGGTGCGGCCACCGGCCACAGCGAAACGGCGAGAATACGGCCAATGTAGCTCTCGCTACAAAAAAAAAAAAAATAAATAAATAGTCTATATTAAGCAGGCGCGGATCCAGGTGGGTTGTCCGGATGTCCTGACCCCCCCCCCCCCCCCTCACAGTTCTGCGTCGCCCCCTCGCTGACAGGGGGATGGCCCTGTCGCAATATATATATATATATATATATATATATATATATATATATATGGGAACCAGCATTCTTCAAAAGTATTTTTCGCGAGTACCAGTGGTATCAGCCATGTAGAAGTAGAGCTAGCTCGCTCACAAGCTTAGTTGTATTCCGCAGGAGTGTGGTGTCGCGAAGTTAGCGTAGTTATTTTTTCTCGTGAACACCTTGGACCTCCTGGCGCCTGCCGTGCCTCGTCCCGTCGGTGGCGTCGAATGAACGAGGGGACGTCCCTTTTGCCAATCACGCCGAGGTCCACTCGAGCGCCTTCTCGCCTGATTAACTTAGTTTCCCCCTGGGGTGTCAACGGTTGCCTCATTGGCTGTTATCGGTTCCGCGACCAACCTGCTTAATGAAAGAGATCTCTTGCTGAAGTGTTCATATATAAATAATAATAACTAACAGCTAAACTAAGAACTACGCATGGGCAACTTTTTTTAACGTAGCACTCATTGGGATCACAGTTACACGTTGACAATATCCAGTACGAGCACAGTACCGTTCGTACGCTACAAGTTTTTCATTGTAACTTCGCAGTTTTATTGTCGTACATTAAGCATAGGAGGCTCAAGCCCACCGGATCCGTTTATCTGAGTAGGCGTTCTCGCGGAGCGGGGCCGAAGCCTCGAGCCGCGGCTGCGAAGTGGGGGAGCGTGACGTTAGAGTCTACGTGACGTCAGCGGCCAACGCCATCGCGCGGGCCTAGGATGTCGTCGCGTGGTTAGAGAAACGGGAGCAGATGCGCGCCTTGTGTAAAAGGATGACGTCGCGTGGGAAACAAAACATGAAGACGCTGGCTCGCGCTCTCGCCTACTACGCCACATTGTTATTCTTGTAGGTGGCGTTGTGATTCTTCATACGCGGTGATTCGCATATCGTAAACAACCACCGATTCTGCGTTGGAGCGGACCGTTACGCCCATATTCAAGAACGTTCCTCTAGTCAACACACCATCACGACTCAAGAGTGAAGATGTCACCGCCATCCCTCCACAGATGTGGTCACTGAGCTTCATGATCATTCACGGGAATTCATGAGAATTGTCGCGCCTTTATTCTCGATTATTCTGCGCAGTACGACAATTGAAATTTGGAGTCTGATATCTCGGAGCACGGACACGCTAGAATAATTCTTCCGACTGATACTGTGTAGAAACTTGACTGTCTCTAAGTTTTCAATACAAACATACCCACTTACTGCAGTTAACAAAAAATAATTGTTCAATTTCAGTTAATTGGGCTGCTCACAGCGATAATTATCATCTCACTTTGTGCCCCCCTAGCCATATAACTTATTTGCACAGGTGGTCTTCGCGTGCCTCCCAGTGCCTAACTTTAAGAAAACCATAAAGATTAGTTTTGAACACCCTGTATTATCAGGCGCAGCCGCCAAGCACATGGCTGTATTGGGTAACGTCCTTTTCCTGTAAGCTCGGAGAAACCGATACCTGGCTTCGCTACAGGTCTTCTTCCTCTTTCTGGGGTTTTACGTGCCAAAACCAGTTCTGATTATGAGGCACGCCGTAGTGGAAGGCTCCAGATTAATTTTGACCACCTGGGGTTCTTTAACGTGCACTACAACGCAAGCACACGGGCGTTTTTGCATTTCGCCTCCATTGAAATGCGGCCGCCGCAGCCGGTATTTGATCCCGCGATCTCGTGCTCAACGCTTGAGCTGACTGAGCCACCACGGAGGGCTACAGGTGTTGCTTTAGCCGTATAAAACGCGGGTTTATCGTGAGGAAAAACAGTAAATTTCGGTAAATAAGAAAGGCTACTCATCATCATCATCATCACTGGCAGAAGCTGACCCCCCCCCCCCCCCTCAGAAAAAAACTGGATCCGCCCCTGATACCAAGTTAGTCAGCCGTCCCAGATAGGAATAGTAATATGAACTTAATAAATTAAGTACACTAAAGGATAGATGTAAATTTTGAATATTATTATTAATATTATAATTTATTTTGTGACTTCACTTTCTGAATTTTCTAAATTCGGAATTTATTGAAGGATAAATAAATCATGGAAAAATATTAATGAGGCAATCTTTTTGTGCCACAGAGAAAATTATAAATGGCTCGGCAAACATTCCCGTGGCTATATCCTAACACCGTTGCTTCAAGTGAGAGTATAACTGAACTGCTTAACGGCAGTCCTAGATTGCGAAGTGGCATTTCTAAACATTGTTGTCGATGATTAGAAAACCGCCGACACGATAATAAGAATTGATCGAAGGATTCTGGTTCATTGCAGAGGTAGCATAATGGGGATGCCGCGAGACCACATCTGGGGAAGTAAAAATTAAGTTGTGGAATACGGCAACACAGCCTTGTAAATGCTACTTCGAATTGCCGGTTAGGACACCACTGTCGAGTCCAAGAATAATTTAAATGTATAGTCTGTAGATTTTGCTAATGCGAGGCTTTTCTTGTCTTCGGTCAAAGAAAACTGCCTATATCTGGCTGCAGTGATATGCGCAGTTGCCGAAAGCACAGATATCGCCGGACTTTTTAAAGAAGCTCGTGCTAAAGAATCAGCTATTTCATTAATAAGGATGTCTCGGCAGCCTGGTACCCATACTAAATGAACCTTAGGTGGGGTGGAGCTAATGTATCAAATGTGTTCAAAGCTGTCAAATTTGTAGATGCGTTAAGCGTGCTGCATACAGAAAGGGAATCTGTGACGATTACTTTTGTAACATGTAGCAGTAACTTTCGCAATGCAAGAACTATTGCCAGTAGTTCGGCCTGAAAAAGTGATGTGTAATCTGGCAGGTGAAGTGAAAAAGACCAATCGAAGGATAGTGAGTATATTCCCATGCCTGCCTTCTCTTCACACGAGGAAGCATCAGTCGCTGTTACATTTATTGGGAAATGGGCCAAGTAGTCTTGCAAAAGGGCATTCAAATACGTTGGCGGCAGTAGTTTGGCGTTATTGGGGAAAATATCTGCAAATTTTATTTTAAGGGACAATATGGACCGATCAAACGGAATTTCTCTAATGCAAACATTTAAAGGTACTAATTGTGCCTGCACAAATACAACCTGTGGGGTATGCAACCGTGGCCACGTTCTCAAAAAATGAAATTGGTTCACTAATAAATATTCTGTACGTCTAAGAGGAGATTCACAAGTTCTAAAATAGGTTTGAACTGTAAGCATGCGGAATCTCGTGTGAAGAGAAGGTAAGCGCACTTCCTGGTATAACACATTATTAGCAACACATTTAGGCACACCTAAACATAATCGAACAGCTTCTCTCTCTAAAAGAACAAGTGGTCTTATTTTATATTTTGCACTTCCAGAAAACAAAACACAGCCAAATTCTCAAATCGGTTGTACATACACAACGGTAGATCATATATAATTAATGTGTCACTTCGCATACTAGGGGTGCGATCCCGCAAACAGCTCGCTTTTCCGTTCCTTCGCTTGCCTTCTCGTGATCGGTCAGAATTGTGTTTGCGTCAGCGGCCGTCAGAGACAGCGGGGCGGTACCGCAGTTTACCCATTTTGTGACTTAGCAGTCAAACCGAACGTGCGGAAAGCGAGCTGTTTGCACGATCGCAACCCCTGAATGCTGATTACTGATTCTACGTAAGAAACTTACTGCTCGTGTTCTTTTCGTTGCAATATTTTCTATGTGAGGACGCCAGTTAAGTTTTCTATCATATGTGATACCCAGGTACTTAAGAGACTCTACCTGTGGAATGGTTCTTTGATCATGTGCTAATGATAATTGTATCAGCCCGGAAAGACAAAGACTGAACTTTTGTTTATGTTTAGCGACAGGTGAATATTGTGAAGCCACATCTCTACAATACAGAAGTACGTTTGGAAGGACAGGTAATGGCAATTGATGTCTCTTGCTGTCCCAAAAAATGCAATGTGCAGTCGGCAACACACAATGTAACGCTTCTTCCTCCTTTTTCGTTACTGCTGCTACGTGTAACGATGGCGCATACCTACTATAGTGGATTCCAGCAGCTGTCAAAGTGCCAAGTATAGCTTTTTTTCTGCAGACGAAACACGAAAAGTACGCATGTATTCGACAACGTAAATCCGCTTGTTGATAAAATTTTCGGCAGAACCAATTTTGGCAAGACTGTCGACTTAATGCGAATGTTAATGGCAGCAATTTTGGCAATGTAGCGAAACACGGTACTGCCACTGCCGAAACGAGTCCTCTACGAGACGTTTTAGCATTGTAGCCATAGAATAAAGAATGTCAGAGTATAGAATAATTTAGCGGCAGCGTGTAGAACCGCGTTCCTCTTACGCGCTTCCCTTTGGACAGACTGCGGCATCTAGCGCATCTGAATAGGTATATGGCGAGCCGTCAGCGTCTGTGTCAGCGTCACGACGACGACGACGATGCGGCCTCTCGGCTGCTCCGCTCGTGCGAGCTGAGCGCAAGAGAACGCGACAAGACGCCAAGAACAACGGCGGCAAGAGCAACAGCGTCTGTGAGGAGCATATAATAAATGTGGGCAACCAAACGCGTTTGGTTGCCCACATTTTTTCTTTACAGCAAATTTTTCTTTACAGCCAAGCTGTACATGGCTAAGATACGGGTTTTCGTGTTGTCTGTGTGCAGAAACTATCATCATCAGCAATGGCTCGCTGGCGCCCCTTGGCACAACTGCTAAAACGTGCTCGTGCCACTACTCGCGCATTCGTCGTCGGTCTTCTTCCACAGCTGGCTCCGTTGCCGCTCATCATTCCAGCGTAGAATTTCATTTCTCTTCTGTCATCGTAATGGGGAGGCCGCATTTACAGGGTTATGAGCCATTCATTGTCTTACGTGACGAGCGCATTTAATAACAGAGGTGATAGGCGAATGTGTGTGCATACCTATCGTCACGATGACCACCGATCAGGACAATAAATGTGTTCGTACCTTTGTTCAAAATTCAGTGTTGCACTACACTTTTGTTACACTACAGCTGTATGAGCTTAGGTGCGCAATTTCAAAATTTTCTTTGCATATTCATTCACCTCGTATCATTCATTTAAGGCATTCAGTCTTCTACCACTGTACTCTTTATTTCCGAGGGTGGCGTTACCTCGTTATTTGTAGTATAATGAGGTCCTTTTGCCTGATGGCGCCGCATGCATAAATAAAAATGTAGTTCCAAAAAAACCACTCGTGTAGGCAGGACAAACTTGGCCAATTCCCCATAGTGGGCCCACATAATACAGGAAGCAAGAAAAGAATCTGTTGCTTTTCTATGCAGATGCTGCTGCCTGCCCAGCAAAGGTTGGAAACCTCACAAGGTCAACCTTAATGACTTCGTCATAGATTAAATTCTGCGAGTCAGGCCAATAATGCTGACCTCAGTTAAGCTCGAGTGTTGAAGTGACTTTTCCGCAGCTAGTTGTTGCACAAGTGGTACTCCTGAACTAACAAGTCAGCGGCAATTATTAAAGCTTTTGATATAAGCTTTTACATATTCAGAAATAAGTCTACAGGTAAGCATTATTTTCCTAAATCTTAAGATGCCTTGACACACCCATTTCCTGGATAATCATGGGTATGAGCCACTTTTTGGTGGATAATAACAGCAGTGGCTTGTTTCACAGCTGATGTATTAAGTTTGCTGTATTATAAATGAGTCACCTGTATAGGAGGCATCAACACATTGGAAATTGAGTAGCTGAACTTGAACTCAAGAAATTACAGACTTTGAGGACCCTACCTCAACCTGTAATGAGGTTGCCGGCAGCCACTGAAAGTTGGAGAAATCTCCTGAATGTACTTCAATCTGATGCGATGAGGTTGAGTGCGATCACCAAATCTGATGAGGCAGAGCTGCGGTCGAATATTAAGAGGTCTTGTTGTGCTGTACACATATCATGCACACAAGGTCACCCCATGTATTTTTCATGGCAGACTCAAGGCTGGGACAGGTTAGAAGCCCCAACAGTTTCCGCACTTCAAACAGTTAAAAACGTCAAACCGGCGTAACAGTACCTTTGCACAAACATATTGATTTATGTGCAGTAGATCATAATGTACTATACAGATAAAAGAATTAAAATTAGTTTATTGGACGTTTGACCCCTGCAGCAGGAAAGCGTACAAAACATACACAAAATACATCTGTGTGACAACCATCCTGTTTGAATAAGGCACTGGCACCTACAGTCTAAAATGACTTGACATCTTTGAGACAGCAGTAGGACGGGGGAGGCCGACAACTTTTACAAAATGCTTGCCTACCATGGTATGAGCTAAAAGGGCTGTTCTTGGTACACCTGCCAGCCTGTGAATGTTACAATACAAAAAAAACCTACCGACAGGACAAGGGGGGAGGGGGGAGAAAGAAGGGGAATAGCGTGCTTTTGTATGTATGCTCACAGCAAATCTTTTGTGGGATACATAGGCACTTTATTAGCGATTATTTAACTGTACACTTGGCACACGAGCAACAGTACAGACTGTCAAGCAGGACATAGTCTTAAGATCACAGTCAGCTTTTCAGCAACATTGTTCTTGTGGTATATGGTGTCTTGGGATGCCATGAAGAGGGTGGTGATGCTGATACCACCACAATTTCTTTTTTGTGTGCATTTTTTAAAATATTGTGCTACCCAATCTTTCAATAGCTCATTTTTTGTAAAACTTGATGCAACATTTATGAAATCGTAGAAGACCACATTGGCAAGTTTTACAAAAAAAATTCGGCAGAGTTGGCAAGTACGTCTTAGATGAAATCAAGTGTGGACTTGAAATTCCAGATCAAGCTGGTCATCTTACCCTTATAATGAGGTAGCCCAGCTTTTTCCCTATAACAAAAGCAATGAGCTGCTCAATTATTTATTACGCCAGGTATAGTATACAATTAGAAAAAGTATTCCCGCAGAATGATGAATCGTGGACGAAGATAAAACCACAATAAAACTGATAACAATTTCTCAACCATTGGTAATGCTCATGTCCAATGAACAAAAACAAGCATTAAAAACCAACAAAAGAACTGTGGAGCACTATAACTTATTTAAGCATGAGCGCTTGTTGAATGTTAGTTTATTAAGTATTAATGAATGAATTTATTTTCTCCTGTTTACAACAGAAAGAAAGCAGAAGCTAAAGGCCATGTGGCCTGACAAAGGCTTCTGCTCCCACAACAATTTGGCACGCAGGCCGTACGCAGCAACATACATCACTGAGACATACCAAAATCAACTGGAGTGTCGCGAGACAATATTATTTTCGTGAAACAGAACATGCCTTACAAGAAATATGAATAACCAATAGAATACTCAAAGTACGATACATTTTGTTTCAGACCAACTACAACCTTAAAACAAAAGAAACAAAAGACTGACAATTTATACTGCGGTTCTAATCAGACAAACTCAATATTGTTGAGAATGAGAAAAGTTTTGTATGATTTGTTCGAACATTCCATAATTTCATCTTCAAAATCACGTAGGCGATTTAGTAGTGAAGGTGCCCAGTAACTGACTAGTTGTTTTCCGTAATTAGTTCTTATTTTTGGTGTTATGATGTTATGTTGTCGAAGGCTGTTGTCCGGATTGGTGGGTACATTCAGGATGCACTGTGATTTGTTTTGTTTATTGTATTGCAGCAACTTGTAATAATACACCTGGTTTGCCTTTAATATAGAATGTTTTATAAAAAATGGTGTGGTTCCAAAGTTTTGTACAAGACCATGATATCCCTCAAATGCACGTAAGACTTTTTTGCAGTACTATCAATTAATTATAATTTTTTTGCAAAGTAGTGCCCCAAATTAATATGCAATAGGTTAATCTAGAATAAAAGAGTGCGTAGTACAATGAACTTTTCAACCATGGAGGAACCAGAGTACTAAGTCTGTATAAGCAACCAACAGTCCTGCTTAGTTCCATAGCAAGTTTGTCGATGTGCATGTTCCAGGCCAAATCCTCTTGTAACCACTCTCCAAGAAATTTTTGACATTTTACCTGCTCTATCAGCCTATCTTAAAATAGAATAGCCACATTGCAGTTACGTGGTTTATTAGTAGGAGCAAATATCATATATTTTGTTTTGGAAGAATTCATTTGTAGCTTATTCTGTTGTAACCAGCAAGAGAGTTGATTCAGATAATTGTTAACTTTCAATTCGAGCACTGTTATAGTAGCAGCTTTAAAGAATATGTTAGTATCATCTGTATACATAACTAATTCAGGAGACTCGGGGATGTCACACAGATCATTAATATATATTATGAACAAAAGAGGTCCAAGTATTGATCCTTGTGGAACACCCCTTATGATTTCAGCGTAAGATGAAACATCATTATTTATACTGACATATTGATAGCGATTGGTTAAGTAATGTCGTAAAAGTTCCAAGACGATACCTTGTACACCGTACTGTTCCAATTTGATAATTATTAAACTGTGGCATACAGAATCAAAGGCTTTCCTAAAGTCTTCAAATAAACCTAATGTATACAATCAATTTTCAATATTTGTTATTATTTTATGTTTGTTATTAAGAAGAGCTGCTTTGCAAGATTTATTTTTTTTGAATCCATACTGCATGTTACTGATTACATTATATTTACTGAAAAATGTTTGTAGTCTGACATTCAGGGCACTCTTGAACACCTTTGATAGAACAGGTAAGACAGATATCGGCCGGAAATTTGTCATTAAATGTTTATCACCACCTTTGTAAATAGGACATACACGAGCTATTTTTAAACAATCGGGAAATATGCTGTTTCAAACATTCTGTTTATGATGTGAACAATGACAGGTGCAATTATATCCACAATATATTTCATTGGGACTGGTTTCACATCATCATACCCACCAGAGGCGTTGTTTTTTACTTTAAACAGTAGTTGCACAACTTCAGCAGGTGTGACAGGTGTAAGTATCACTGAGTAAGACTGAATTTGTTCACTATAGATGTGGTTCCCCCTTGTCGGGAAGCTGGGTACTGGAGACGAAATATTCATTCAGAGCAGCTGCTGCTTCTCTGCCTGTGAACACGCCAGTGGCTGTCTTTATGTTTATCTCACAGAATGATGCTATTGCTATTATGAGCGTCTAATTAAATTAAAATAATCTGTGTAGACAGGTAAAATGTAAAACAATGAACAAAGCTTAAAACACGATTAAACACCTAGAGCAGGAAATTCTCCAGCAGAACAAAACGATGCATCAGGCATTTTAAAATAAAATCGAACACATTAAATAAACCTGCACCATTCTCACTTTATACGTAAATATTCCGCATACAGCGAGCTTTGAAATAACACCATGTAAACGTACGATGCAAAATGCATGTTCTTGTGGCAACATACGGACCCACAATGCAACTGCAACAACAAACTATCAAATACGTAAGTTTTATTAAAAACAATGCGTATAAACAGTTTATATATGCTGCTTATATAACAATGGATCCACCATTACGTTATGTAAAATGCTAAAATACAAAACTGGGTTGACTAGCTTGTAATGAGAAAGACGGAAAAGGACATTGTGCAGCCACATTCATAAGGGGTCCTCGGCACTGGAAAGCTCCTCTTCTTCATTTGCCTGCCAAATAAAACAAGCGCCCAAAAATATAAATGGTAAGTGCACGGACAAATAAGACAAACAGTTTTCACGTAGATACAAGACTTGAACTGAATAACAATGATCGAACGAGGGAAGCCTAAGCATGGAGCCAATGTTTCTTTGTTTCAACAAGCAGACCCATGAAGACAAGTCGAAACACTGGCTCCAAGGCTCAGGTTTTCATTGTTTGGCCACTGTTGGTGATGTTAAGTGCGTTGTAACTGGTATCAGTAAACTGACTGTAGATAGTATAGATAGCTTTTTTTTAGACTATCAACAAAAGCTATCACCACTACTACTATCACTAGCACTATCGATAGTTTTGCAATTCTTCACTAGTAGTATTACCATAAATATTGAGAAAACTATCAGAAACACTCAGTTTATCTCATGAAAATTGTGTGGAATGTCGCGAAAAATTACATTACTGATGGTTGTATCGATAGTACTGTCGATAGTGCACCAATTTGTAGAAACAAATATCGCAGTATATTACGCAGGGCTCCCACACACTTAACAGTACATTTCCTAGAGCTTAGACCTTTTTGACAAATAAAATGTGATATCAGTGCTTTAACTTCAGCCACCAGGGGTTCCTGCATCCAAAGCACAGCCTCAATCAGAATGTGGTTACCCCAGCCAGAGACCAATCCCAAGACTTCATGTTCAGCACCAGAACACCATAGACACTCAGCCACAACACCATGACGAACATAAATTTTGTGCTAAATAACACACACGCACTTTGTTTGCAACACTGTCCCTAATATTTACACCGTTGCGGTGGCCGTATGTAGTGCCTTCATCAATTAACATAACCAGCGTGTATGTTCCCGCTCATGCTTTCACGAATAGAGTAGGCCCAGCATGGACGCTGACAATTTGCATTGTGAAGAAGCGTTACGCTATACATCCATGTGGGTTTTTCTCATGGCTGTTAAAATATCCGGACTGCTTTAAATTACAAATGCAATGCAACATTACTTTGCTAAGTAAAGAAATAATGTATTGTGTACTACAGAAGTTTTTCAAGAAAACAGAACATTTTGTCAAACAAAAAAACTTCACAACCACACACTAGCTTTTCCCTGTACTGTCACTCCAGAATGAACTTCGAATGGAAAATTGCAGCACTGCACCTCGCACACTCAATTACCAAAACTGCCACATGCAATTCTGGTACAATGCAGTGCTAAGTGCACTCTTGCACCAAAAGCAAGTGCTCGAATGAACCACACCAGCTGTGCGAGCTTCATCCCAGCATGTTAGTACGACAGACCCACATGGCACCCATAAAATGACTGTAAAATAACCTGCCAGGTAATGCCACAAGCGCCGCATAACTCACCGAGAAGGGGTTCTCAATTGTTTCATCGCCCACACTCAGGTTGAACGCCACTGGTGCAGGGGTAGAGTTGGACCTGAAATGAGACTAGTTTGGAAATGCCACCGCCTCTCCTAGTATGGTGGCTGCATGCCGTGAAAATCCTGCTCCTGGCAAGCTCTAGGGGAGGTTTTTTCCCTAAAAATACTAGATAAGAAATGCACAGGCCAAGCACATTATGGGAGGGCCTCCTCAAAGCCTAGAGCCCCACTGTGTTCTTTAAAAAAAATCTAATAACGTTTTGATGCCCTGGAAACATGTACATTCCTGCAAAGGGGTCAATATCACATGCTGTAACATTAGGTAACTGTCAAAAGGGGCAAAAGCAGCTAATGTATGCTGACCTTGCACATATTTCCCCAGTGCAATCGCATAGTATACACTGTCTATACAGTGAAGACTCGCTAACACCAACTCTGATACCTCGAAATACAGGTTAAGTCAAATTTTTTAAAGCCGTGTGTCAGTCTATGTGTTTTTCATCTCTTATCTTAAAAGTTCTTGTGCCGCACTCCGGATTATCTTGATATCCTGACTGAAAATACTAGGGAAAAGGCAGCGTTGGCAGCGTCGCTTGCACTCGCAATTCACCCAGCGGCAGTACAATAGCTGAGCTAGATGCCACGCCACACTCCTCCGTTTGTCTTCCCCCTTATTTTTGTCTATCACTGCTCACTGCCACTTCAGTGTGGCCTCACATGCAATGTTGAGCTGGTCTTTTTTTTCCACCCCTCCCATTTAGGACACTGTCAGTGACGCACCAATGTGGTCACAGTACATCAACCGTGACCGTGAGCAAGATGTCAGCACTTTTGAGCCGACACGATCAGCCCACACGTTGCAACCAAAAGAAGCCAGCATGCAAGCCCACCACAGCATTTACACGTGATCACGGCATAATAAGGACGCCCGTTTGAGGATGCCACATCACTTGTGCATGTTTGCTGACAATATGACAGTTGCACTCTTTCACAGTTCATTTTCGGTCTTCGAAGTGAAATTGTCCGGCACCGTGATGCAGAAAGTAGCAGCATCAGCTTTTTGCATGTCTGGAACCAGTTATGCTCGGTTGACTGGCTTCAAATATTGTATGAGGATCAATCATCCCGACTCTGTGCGACTCTTGGCACAGTGCCAATAATGCCGTTGCCCGTAGATGCCAGCGTGTCCGGCACTGATGCACATGATAGTGACCGGGACTATTACCATCGGCATTTTAGAAAGGTTCCATGTGGTCCATGCACAGCCAGGAATATTCGATTTTTGCGATTTCACTTATTTAAAAACTGTACAGTAAATACTTGCCAACCTGCGAGCTTAAAAATTTGCAACAACCTCGCCGACATGACACAGATGGTGGACATGCTTTCCCCGAGCACAGGATTTTGGGAAACACACACACTTACTGATAATTTAGCCTTAGACGCAGCACACAAGCAGAAGTAAACTTGGAGCAAGTTCTGGTGCCCTCTCATCCATAGAGTTCCCTACTAAAATTACGACAAGGTGCTGTGATCGTTCATCCATCATGGGAATGATGTCCAACCTCCATAGCCTTAGATGTTTTTGTGGCATTATTTACTACACTGGATCTGCCTAAAGTATTGGTATAAATTCTTAAGGCAATCTCATTTTTTTTAATGCAGGAGGCAATAATATTGTCACGAGCTCTCATAACAGAGGACAGAAACAGCGCGAATGACCACGGGGACTGTCGGTGAAGGAAGACGACGTTCGGCTGGTTGCTTTTGTGCCGGGCTTGCAACACGCCAACCGTTCCTTTTCATCTGCCCTGCAGATTTAAATAAACGCTTCTCGGCGTAACATTTGGTGGAGGTGCTGGGTACCTCCCACGACCGACAACGGAATCGTCCGTACAAGACCTTTGGAGAAGCCGCCGCCTTGCCGGACTTTTGCCATCGGCCACCATCATGCCTAGAGAAGAAGATGCTCCCAGTACTCCATCGACAGGACCAGCTCCGATTCAACACTACCGAGAGCCACGCACGTTCTCCGCAAAAGCAGGAGAAGATGTCGATGAGTGGCTCACCCATTATGAAAGGGTAAGCCAGTACAACCATTGGAACGCCGTATCCCAACTGAAGAACGTTGTTTTCTTTTTGAGTGGCACAGCGATGGTGTGGTATGACAACCATGCGGACGCGCTAACTACCTGGGCCTGTTTCGTTGACGAGATTAAGAAGTGTTTTGGCGATTCGGATGCCAAGAAGAAACGAGCGGAATCAACGTTAGCTGAGAGGGCTCAGGTCCCTGGAGAGACTTGCACCACATTCATCGAGGAAATTCTAAAACTGTGTAAGACCGTAAACCCCCGAATGTCAGAAGAGGATAAGGTGGGACACCTTTTGAAGGGAATCGCGGAAGATGTGTACAACTTCCTCATTGGGAAAGATAACTTGGAAACCGTATCAGATGTGATACGGCACTGCCGTACCTTCGAAACACTGAAGACTCGTCGAATTGCCCCGAAATTTGGACGGCTAGCTAATGTGACGACTGTAGCCAGTGTGGACACGAATCCTCCAACAGACTTATCGTCCACCATTCGGCAGATTGTCCGTGAGGAACTCCTTCGACACGAAGAACAAGCACGGTATGTGGCCCCACACTACAGCTCCTGCGCTTTCCGAGACGCCATGTGTGCAACCCCCTCGACTCTTTGGCAGCACTCAGTAAACGCAGCGGACTTTGGCAGCTATAGGGATGGTCCACATCATGACCTGAACCAGCCGTCCTATAACGATTCTTTTGAACAAAGCCTTGATCAGCGCCCACGCAACGGTCGCTCACGACGACCAGCCACTGCCTATGACTCGCAACGACAGTACATTGGTTACTCTCAACATCCCGATGTCGCCCTATACAGTACAGTGTCTTCAACATCCCGATGTTCGCCCTATGCCTGTGTGCTACAGCTGTGGCACACCAGGTCACATAGCTAGATACTGCACCCAACGTCGACCATCAAACTATGGGCAATCGATGCCATCTGCGTGGCACAGTGGTCGTATCATGGACAACCAGCGGCCAGGGAACTCCGCTCTAGGAAGCCACTCCCGAGAAGAAAGGCCACGTACCTACACCTTAGGAAGCTACTTTGGAGAGGGAAGACCTCGTAACCGTTCGCCTGCTTCCGACCGCACCCTGACACCACCACCAGCTTTCCGAGCGTATCGATCACCATCTCCACGGCGGCGCATCCCGTCATCATCTCCGCGGCGCCGCTTCCCGTCACCCCCGCCGGAAAACTAGCCAGTGCGACCGATGGGGGTGAGGTCGCTGGAAAATCTGTGCTGCCGACTGAGATACCTCCAACTGTTTTCATGCTGAAGAATAGGGTTCATGTGTGTATTGACGGTGTGTCTACCATGGCTTTAGTCGACACGGGTGCAACTGTTTCCGTCATGAGCGTGCTGTTTAAAAATCTTCTGGGACGCAAAGTCATGTTTTGTTGGGACCAGAGCACAAGTTTTCGTGGAGTGGGTGGTGACTCATTATATCCGGTCGGAGTTTGCAATGTGGATGTGTCATTAGGTGGTCGAGTTTTTAACACTGAGTTTATTGTCCTTCCTCGTTCCACCCACGACGTGATTCTAGGGATCGACTTTTTACAGTTGTGTGGTGCAAATGTTGACTGCCGCACGGGAGAACTCAGTGTGGGCGAAAGTGCTTTATCGGTGATCTTGGAAAACTCACCCAACCAAGAGAGTGTATTTTGCATCTCCGAGGATACCGTTGTGCCCACTTTATCCGCGATGGGTGTTTCAGTTGTTTGTTCTACTCGCAACCCGTTCGATGCTGCAGTGGACCCTGTACATGTGAACTGCCTAAAGAAAAACGTGTTGGTTCCTCATTGCATGGTATCGGTGCTGAATGGACGCACACGACTATGGGCGATAAATTGTTCTACTGAAGCGGCCGTGCTGCCTCAAGGCTTAAAGCTGGCGACATTTCAAGAAGACTCGCCGATACCCATGGCAGTGCTTACAGAACTTCCGGACACAGCAGAAGCCAGTAACATGCGCCCTGTGGACTCAAAATTCGTCTCCATGGTCGCTAAATCGCTCAGTGACCATAAGCGCGATGCGTTGGTGGCGCTCCTTGTGAAACACTCCTCAGTATTCGACTTCACGCAGCACGACGGCCCGACATCGATCCCTGTGTCTAGAACTCGCCACCGCATCAACACAGGATCTGCTCAACCGATTCGACAAAAACCCTATCGCGTGTCGCCCGCAGAGCGCAAGATAATCAGTGAGCAAGTCGAAGAAATGCTAACCAAAGGAGTCATTCAAGAGTCATCTAGCCCTTGGGCAGCACCAGTGATATTGGTGAAAAAGAAAGATGGTACGTGGCGATTCTGTGTTGATTACTGACGCCTAAACAACGTTACCAAAAAAGACGTGTACCCGCTTCCGCGAATAGACGACGCGATCGATTGCCTTTATGCAGCCTCGTACTTCTCCTCTGTTGATCTGCGGTCAGGTTACTGGCAGATTCCTATGCACAGTGAGGATAAGGAAAAAACTGCATTTGTAACGCCCGACGGATTGTTTGAATTTAACGTCATGCCTTTCGGGCTGTGCAACGCGCCCGCAACGTTCGAACGGTTCATGGACACTGTACTGCGTGGCTTGAAATGGGAAGTTTGCATGTGTTACCTGGACGACGTTGTGATCTTCGGCCGAACATTTAGTGAGCATAACAAGCGTCTGGAGTTGGTGCTGAACTGCTTGGAGAAGGCTGGCCTGGTCCTCAATTCAAAGAAGTGTCATTTTGGGGAGCGACAAGCTATTGTGCTGGGACATCAGGTCGATAAAGAAGGCATCCGACCAGATCCACAAAAGACTGTGGCTGTAGAGGCATTTAGGGAACCTCACAGTGTCAAGCAATTGCGAAGTTTTTTAGGCTTATGCTCCTACTTTCGCCGATTCATTCCCAGATTTGCTGACGTGGCCCATCCTCTCACGCGCCTTCTCCAGAAAGGCGTTCCTTTTGAGTGGACCACAGAGTGCGACTCATCGTTTTGTCAATTAAAGTTTCTCTTGACGTCACAGCCTATTCTTCGCCACTTCGATCCCTCAGCACCAACAGAGGTTCACACCGATGCGAGTGGTGTTGGCATCGGCGCTGTGCTTGTTCAGCGCATCGGTGAAAGCGAGCACATGATATCATACGCTAGCCGCTCTTTGAGTCGCTCCGAGCGCAATTATACAGTTACCGAGCAAGAGTGCTTGGCGGTCATCTTCGCGGTGCAACGCTTTCGTTCATACCTCTACGGGCGCCCCTTCACAGTGGTCACGGATCATCATTCACTGTGCTGGCTTGTGAATCTGAGGGACCCTTCTGGTCGACTTGCGCGTTGGGCGCTCCGCCTACAGGAGTACGATTTTGTTGTTTCCTACAAGAGCGGTCGACGGCATGCTGATGCTGACTGTCTCTCTCGGATGCCACTGCCGACGACTGAATGCGACGCTGACAACTTCGACCAATACATCGCTTTTGTATCTCTGGAATTTCCTGATATGGGTACCTTCATATCCGAACAGCAGAAGGACAAGAGCTTGCAGCCACTCTTCGCGGCCACACACGAGCCTTTAGAAGATAGCCGTTTTCGCCTACGTGACGGCGTCCTGTACAAGAAGAGCTACTCGACCACTGGCGCGCGCTACCTTTTAGTTGTGCCCAAGAGTCTCCGCATTCAAGTGCTATGTGCCATGCACGACGATCCCACTTCAGGTCATCTGGGATCCACACGAACACTCTACCGTGCTCAAGAACGTTTTTACTGGCCCAAGATGTGTCACGATACCGAGCGGTACGTCGCCAGTTGCACCGAATGCCAGCATTACAAACGACCTACAAACACACCGCATGGTCGACTTCAGCCAGTTCCGCCTTGCGCCCCTTTTGAACAAGTCGGCATAGATCTCCTGGGCCCCTTCCCACGATCCTCCAATGGCAATCGTTGGGTTATTGTGTGTGTAGACCACCTCACCCGTTATTGTGAGACGGCAGCGCTGACATCGGCAACAGCAACAGAAGTTTCTATTTTCTTGTTATATTCCGTTATTCTCCGACATGGGCCTCCTCGCATTATAATCAGTGATCGTGGGAGACAATTTACTGCAGACGTTGTCGAAGAGACCCTTCGTCTGTGCTCATCTAACTTCCGCCACTCGACGCCATACCATCCACAAACCAATGGTCTGGTAGAACGTACCAACCGAACGCTTGCCAACATGCTGTCGATGTATGTCGATTCCGCACATAAGAACTGGGACAGCATCCTACCTTTTGTCACCTATGCCTTCAACACCGCGAGACACGAGACCACCGGTTACTCACCGTTCTTCCTCCTTTATGCTCGTCCGCCTCGTTACACACTCGACACCATGTTTCCGTACTTCGCTCATGACAATGACTCTATTACCAAGGTCCTCTGTCAAGCAGAAGAGGCGCGACGCATTGCTCGGCTACGCACCTTGGCCTCGCAGGACCGGTCAAAGCTCCGCTACGATGGTCGGCGCCTACATGTATATTTCGATCCTGGCGACCTTGTGTGGCTCTGGACGCCTTTACGGAAGCGTGGCTTGTGCCAGAAGTTCTTGGCCCACTATGTTGGGCCCTACGTTATACTTGAACGCATCAGCGAGGTCAACTATCGAATTGCACGCCTCACGAGCACTGGACGACACTCGGCCAAAACCGAAGTCACTCACGTTGCCCGCCTGAAGCCTTGCAATTCACGAACGACTGACTGACTTGCCCGGCGGGCTTCGTCTGCCAACGGGGAAATGTCACGAGCTCTCATAACAGAGGGCAGAAACAGCGCGAATGACCACGGGGACTGTCGGTGAAGAAGGAAGACGACGTTCGGCTGGTTGCTTTTGTGCCGGGCTTGCAACACGCCAACCGTTCCTTTTCATCTGCCCTGCAGATTTAAATAAACGCTTCTCGGCGTAACAATATTGCACATGCATAACAGTTGCGACACAACAGAATATTTTACCAATAATGATCATTTTGCACGAGCACAAAGCCGTCTGAAGTCAGAAGGATGGAGTTTAGGCAAATCCATGCACAAACAATCATTCCCAGGCTGGCTGAAACTCCATGCTTGCAGCTCCCATATACGTTAGGGAGGTTTAGAATAGGGGTCTATACCTTGGGGTAGCCCAACAAGCGACCACTTTGCATTCGTAGTCTGCCCCGCTGGGAAGGTGCTTTAGAATAGGGTTGCCGGCTTGTGTTAGCATCACATGATTGCAGTGCCCTTCCTCCAAGCGGAAGGAAAATGATAACATAATGCCAGAGACAAAACAAACATGACATAATGCAATCCATAATATTCTACAGGATGAAAAGTATACACGAGAGTTCATTATTTTCAATGAGGAGGCATTGATGTATTTTTGAGATGTTCATGGCAACGTTGAGACAACGCAAAGCCAATTTGGGGCACCCACAATATTTTCGAAATTTCACGCTAGGGGCGTGCAAAAACCCAAACTCAAAGATGCCGTTTGGGTATGGCATATGCACTATGGCAATACGCCAATCATTAGGGGCCCCCATGTTTGGTTGCCACTATTCTAAAACAGCCTACAGTATTTTCCAGTCTATAAGTTGCACCTTTGTATAAGATGCACCTGTTCATTCGGTAAGTGATTTAAAAGTATTACAGTGACCTTTCAATTCGTGAACGCCGGTCACGCACAAGCGTATGGGTGCTATATATTTTCTATATACAGTCAACGAACGATTTTCCAGTTTACCCATTTTTTGGACATGCCCGATAATTCGGATGCTTTCGCGGCACCGCCACGTACCTCAAAGAATAAATATATAAGAACATCTGAAATTTCGGACGCAAAAAGCCTGCGCCGTCTCATTTTTCAGACTTTTTGCTATGACCGCAGGTCCGAAAAGGCATTTACCGAAGCCACCGCCGCCGCCATTTACGCAGTGAAGCATACCAAGTATTTAAAAGTATTACAGTGACGTTTCAATCCGTGAACTCGGGTCACGCGCAAGCGTATGGGTGCCATATATTTTCTATATACAGTCAACGAACGATTTTCCGGTTTACCGATTTTTTGGACATGCCTGATAATTCGGATGCTTTCGCGGCACCGCCACGTACCTCAAAGAATCAATGTATAAGAACATCTGAAATTTCACACACCATTCACCCACCATTTACACGTGTGCTAAACAAGTGCAAGTGCCCCTCCCAGCCTAAGCCTGTGCAGAAGACTGGCATTGCTGCATCGAATTTACGGCAGTAGCCCAAATGACAGCTTAGGGTCCAGTCTCTGGAGGCATAGAAACGACACATGCTGTATGCGACACATGTATGTCGACACATGTATGTATGCACTGTGGGGTCTCACATGTGCTCTTGGGACAAAGGAACGACACATAGTAGTGCAAACAATCAAAAGGGCATTTATTGCACCTTTCATACACTAATACATACTAGCCGAATTACTACCAATTGAACATTCACACGGGCGCGCGACAAATCAAGGAAGTCCGACTCACCGCGACCCGATAGCGAGCGAATACGTTCGCCCCATGCTATGACACCATCGCCTAGTCGTTCACGTGTATAGTCACGCGAACGGTGGCGCGCTCGAACGATCCGTGTTCGTCCATACCGGTGTCCTGCTCTTAGCCTCGCGCGACGGTCGCGCGAAGCGGGCCGGCGCACGTGCGAAGCGTTCGTGCGTGTTGGTCGCCGATCCCAAGCCAAAGAGAGAGCGCCTCCGATCTTTTTCTCCCAAGTGACCCAGCGTTAGCATCGCGACACTAGCGCCATCTCTCGCAACGCGCCGCAACCACCGCCGGGCTTAGCCACGCAGAGAAGCCGGACTACAGGAGACATGCGGGGAAAACAACATCAGGGGACGCGTGAGAGTCGCGCATCCCCACATCCCCCCAACCTTAAATCACTACACATACGCCGGCGAAACATGTCACAAGGTCTAACAACGCGCGCGTCGCGAACAAGAGTTAGTACATGCGACAGTGGCCGCCGCCGAGGAAATGTCCACATGTTATCCACAACATGCGAGCCGACATTGTCTCTGGGGTTCACCGCTGGCGTCCGTTGGTCACAGCACCAGCTCTGCAGATTCGACGGCACGACTCCAGCCCATGACTCCGGAAACGGCGACGCAGAAGTCGGCACGAGCAAGCTTCGCTCGCGCCGACGCACCCTGCCGGCGAGAGCCGCTGTAGCCGTTGGTGACTGCCGGCTCTTTTCCCAGCCGCCGAGGGTAACGAGCCGGACACAGGCGGCCACCGAAATCGCTGCGCCGAACTGGCCACAGGCATCTGCATCGCCTGGGGTAGCAGCGCTGACGATGTGCAGGTGACAGCAAACCAGGGGTGACTCCACTCACGCTGCGTACACTCAACGCACTCGACAAACACTAAAGTAGTGCAAGGGAGAGGAATTCGGCATACGCATCACCCACGTGGTACGATGTTCAATTCGGCTAGCAAAATTTCGGGTGGCATTTCAGATGCTAAGTTCACGTGAACGAAGCTTGCTCTCTTGAGTCGAACGAGTAATTTCAATTCGTGCAAGGCGAACTAATGAGGGAAGCAATGTGCGACATCTCAACACCACGGTCCACCAGGTTGTGTCCCTCAACGTGCGACAGGCGGCTTTGTTAAGCCTTAGGCCTAATGCGTCGCTACTTTGACAACCACCGGCATCCCCCCCCCAAAAAAAACACCCAAAATGGGCACAAGAACAGGCAGCCGCGAGGAGACGTTAGCTCTGTGGGGTGGTCCTACTCCGCTCGGTGCACACAGCATCCGAGTTGACGGCGCCCACCGTCCCAGACGGTGTCGGAGCGCCCGGTGCCAGGCCGCAATACCAGTCAGCCCGTAGCGGCACCCGTGGCCCGCGGCCACCCGGCTCCCTGAGCCTCGACTTCCGAAGCCAAAGATATAGAAGAAGCTATTTACATAAGAAATTCGGACCACCCACGAGGCTTCCGTACTCACTCGCTTCAGGCTTGCCAATGCTCCGCGGGCTCTAGGCCTCGCTCTCCCAGGATGCAGACCACGTGGCTCTCGTACCGACGAGTGTACTTCAAAACACTCGCGAAAAGGCTTAGCATGTTGAAAAGTTCAAACACGCTACAGCAACCGTCGCCTCGCTCAAGAAAGCACACCGCCGACACTAGCGATCAAAATCCACGCTAGGACTACGCTTCGGTTGAAACATCTCGAACCGAGCAAAGCTGTTAAAATTATCGTCCGATGCCCCAAGAGGTCCACGTTGGGCAGCCAGATGTGGGGTCTCACATGTGCTCTTGGGACAAAGGAACGACACATAGTAGTGCAAACAATCAAAAGGGCATTTATTGCACCTTTCATACACTAATACATACTAGCCGAATTACTACCAATTGAACATTCACACGGGCGCGCGACAAATCAAGGAAGTCCGACTCACCGCGACCCGATAGCGAGCGAATACGTTCGCCCCATGCTATGACACCATCGCCTAGTCGTTCACGTGTATAGTCACGCGAACGGTGGCGCGCTCGAACGATCCGTGTTCGTCCATACCGGTGTCCTGCTCTAAGCCTCGCGCGACGGTCGCGCGAAGCGGGCCGGCGCACGCGCGAAGCGTTCGTGCGTGTTGGTCGCCGATCCCAAGCCAAAGAGAGAGCGCCTCCGATCTTTTTCTCCCAAGTGACCCCGCGTTAGCATCGCGACACTAGCGCCATCTCTCGCAACGCGCCGCAACCACCGCCGGGCTTAGCCACGCAGAGAAGCCGGACTACAGGAGACATGCGGGGAAAACAACATCAGGGGACGCGTGAGAGTCGCGCATCCCCACAGCACGTACAGAGAAATAAGAGTGGTGATATAGTCAGCCACTGAACACTAGCCACAGCACAAGATATAACCTCCACTAAACACAATACAATATATGAAACAAATGCAACATAGCAATATAAATCTAATATAACAAACACTGATATAAAGGATTATGGGAAATAACTAAGTTAATCTAAAATGTTTCTTGCTGTTATCAGCATGTAAACAATACAGTTGAATCTCGTAATAACAAAGTCGCATGTGACACGAATATACCCTCGATATGTTCAATATTCGTTTAAGTATGCAGACTGATTATTAGTGTAAAGAAATATAAATTTCACATTTGCTTTATTGTATCCAATAAGTCACTATATCCACATTTGGTATATTGACATTTTAATGCATATGCTTATAACGAATACAACAACAAAGATACCCTCGTGTCAGATGCGACTGCTATTTTTTTAGATTCCAATGTAGTTTAAAGTAAAGCACAAGCATCCGCTAAAAATAAGGGAGCGACATTTCCATAGGGGCGTGTAGGCATAAAATTTCATACTAAAATCACTAGAGAATTCTGGTGCTACGCTGCAAGTACAGCACTTCATTCAGCAACGGAATGATAAATTCAGCACTACCTCTCAAACCCTATAAACATTGTTCAGCATCACAGTGTTCATTGCTCTCGATTGAAATGACAGGGGCTGTACAACCCACCATTTCTATGGTGTTTGAACAACAACAGCGTTAGATTTCTTCTCTAGTAATTCTTGTAGAAACTATGCACGCGAGAACATCCTCTTGGAAGCAAAAATGAAGCTCACAGACCTCGAACGCTGGGAGGAAAACAAGGCCGTGGGTGTGCTGTGCAGCCGCTGGTCATACCTATGCCGAAGAGGCTTGGGTGTTGACCTGCCAGGGGAGGAGAAATACATCATTGCAGCCCACAATACCATTACTTCCAATTGCGGCAAAAAGTGGCAGATTCATCTACCCACAAGTCTGCCTCTTTGGATAAATCTGCATATCTATTACCGTCGTCAGCCTACCTTATGTACACTAAAGGACAAAAGCTTCACCCAGCAATCTCCAACCAACTTGGATCAGCCAATGCTGTGCTATGCCCACAAATAATTTTTTTTCATCAGCCCCTAGTTCTCTGCTGTCCTTGACTGTTGCCCTAACTTGGTATCCATTCCACAACTCTATTACACCAATCGTTCTTTGCATTAAGTGGCCTGCCCATCTCCATTTATTCCTTAACTAGACTATTGGCTACCCACATTCGCTCTCAAATCCACACTGCTGTCTTCGTCTACCGTCTTTCCTGCCTCTTAACGTTTCATTGGCTCGAAAGCTGTGATACCTCTGGTGGTGTGGGTTTCCCTCAGATTTATTTATGTTTTTATTAATGAGGTGCTCAAAAGCATGCCTCTTAACATTACGCATATTTTTAGTTCCACTGCTCATTGCACCGTCCTTAGCTTTTTCCCAATATTATTTACCTCAAAGTTGTAGCCCCAGATGTTTGTACTAGTGGAATCAATGACTCTAAACTTTTCGTTTCAACTATAGGGGTAAGCTACCCATCATGACTTGGTAAGACCTACTGTATGCGCCCTCCAACCCATTTTTATCCCTTTCAGGCATGAAGTCATTCTGTCCCATGTCTGCTTCTTCAAACGGTTGCGAATGAATAACAAAAAATTGCTCCTCCAATTCCCTTATTCATCTTGCTCAGAGAGGTTGGTTATACTTCGTAGATTACTAAATTATCTTATCAATGAGATCCATTGCTGAAACTTCCTTCCTAAAGCTAGCCTTGACTTCACTCTAGAGTGAGCAAAGTCAAGTGTTGCCGTGATCCTACTGGAAATTAGCTTGGAGATTCCCTCTTGTAGGGTTAGTTTGTGAAACAGCTACAAGAAGAGGGCACAAACTCACACACGCACGCGAGGTATAGATGGAAGGAGGAGCCCCTTCCTATGTATTCGTGCTCATGTAGAATACGAAAAGCAAGCTAATGGGCCTATAATTCATATCTTTAAAGGGACCCCAAACCACTTTTTATCCAAGTTGAGAAATGCATTTCAAGTTAAAATAGGCTATCTTATAAATACTTTGCCACAAAAAGTACTTCAATCTGTTCAGCAGAAGCAGAGTTATTGGCAAACACCATCTTCGCGGTGCTTCTGCTCCTTCTTCAATGATTTGCACTGTGCAGGCTACAGCAGAGCGGGGCGTGCCTACAACGCTCCGCCTACTGAATGTGACCGCGATGCGGCGTTCAAATTTGATTGTGGATGGTAACATAGACACCACTACTTCTGATACTGCCATCTACGACGCGCCAAACGTAAGCCAAACGCAGTTGTCCTCAGCGAGCCACAGTGTGCTTAGCCTGCGGACTCGTCGTGGCACCCCACGATGGCTGCGGTATCTTCGCTACATAGCTACACCGCAGACCACAGCTAAATGCAACTGTAGCTACATGCATGACAGGGCTTAAGTGTGTGCTCGCACTCATATGCTGCAATCTGACCATGGTGCGGACCGGCTTTGTCCTTCACCAGATTGACCGACGGATAGTAAGCACATCCATTTTGAAGTGCTATCAATAAGTCTGCCAAGGCGTCTCAGCGAGCCACAGCGTGCTTAGCCTGCGGACTCGTCGTGGCACCCCACGATGGCTGCGGTATCTTCGCTACATAGCTACACAGCAGACCACAGCTAAATGCAACTGTAGCTACATGCATGACAGGGCTTAAGTGTGTGCTCGCACTCATATGCTGCAATCTGACCATGGTGCGTACTGGCTTTGTCCTTCACCAGATTGACCGACGGATAGTAACCACATCCATTTTGAAGTGCTATCAATAAGTCTGCCAAGACGTCTAGCCAGGAGTCGGAGCGCACTGGCAAGCGTGCATGTCGTCTGACCTTAAGCAGTGGTGGTCCAGCCAGTTTAAGAATTGGAGCAATTTTGGAGCAGGAAAAAAGTTGTTTTGTAGCAATTTAGGAGCAGCCACATTAGCATGTTGTAGCAGGCAAGTGCATGACATTTGGTGCAGCTTATTACTACTACACAATTTTTAAGTACTTCTTTAGAGCAAATGACGAAGCCATTGACTGACTAACGAAGCCATTGAGCTCACGTGCCCAGAGAAGAAAACGTTGCAGACTCTATTTGCTTATGTAAATAGCACTTGTAGACTACTCTCAGTAGTCTACAAGTGCTATCAGACATAATATATGCAATCAGACATAATACAAAAGCAACTAGAAATGCAGAAAAACAATTTTCTGCATCAACAATGCCTAGCCACGGGCCCGAGGAGTCGACGTTCGATGCGCTTAGTCACGCAGTCCCAAGTGCCGATGTGCGAAATGCCTAGCCGCGGGCCCGATAAGTCGACGCTCGATGTGCTTAGTCGTGCAGTCCCAAGTGCTGATGTGCGAAATGCCTAGCCATGGGCTCGAGGAGTCGACGTTCGATGTGCTTACTCGCGCAGTCCCAAGTGATGATGCACGAAATGCCTACCCGCGGGCTCAAGGAGTCGACGCTTGATGTGCTTAGTCGCGCAGTCCCAAGTGCCGATGCGTGAAATGACCAGCCGCGGGCTCGAGGAGTCGACGTTCGATGTGCTTTGTAGCACAGTCCCAAGAGCCGATGCGTGAAATGCCTAGGTGGAGGCCCGAGGAGTTGACACTCGATGTGCTTAGTCGCGCAGTCCGAAATGCCGATGCACGAAATGCCTAGCCACGGGCCCGAGGAGTCGACGCTCGATGTGCTTAGTCATGCAGTCCCAAGTGCTGATGTGCAAAATGCCTAGCCGCGGGGCCTGAGGAGTCAACACTCGATATGCTTAGTCGCGAATTCCGAAACATCGAGTGCTGAAAGGCTTATCTGTGTGTCCGATCACGGATTCTGTGCGCAAAGTCCGCGTCGCCGATGCTCGGAATGCTTAGCCACGGGTCTGTCCACAAACGTAGGGATCGGCCACGCTACTCTGATGTCCGCGTAGCGCCCATGGCAGAGGTGCACTATGGCGTACGTGGCGCAAGTTGCACTTTGGTGGGCGCAGCAAGGCGCAGACGAGTAAAATTGTAGCAAAATGCCGCAAATGACGAAGTTGGACCACCACTGCTTAAGTTTCGCGTGGTTCGAGGCTAGTTCAGCATTTAAAACGACTCTAAATTAGCGAGGCCCGATGGCTACGACACCGATAAGCAGGGTGGGCAGTTTTATTTTTGCATGGCGGCCATGACCAAGCGTGAGCAGACGATAGTCGGCTTCTTCCGAAAGTACCTAATTATCATCGAAATTCGAAAGCAGATTTTCGCTTACTTCAGCCTGTTTATTAAACTTCGTCAATAAATATACACAGTTAACAGTAGGAAGAAGTGCACTGATTCAAACACCGTTCTTGATTGACATCAGCTATTCACCAACAGCAGCCGCATTTTCTATATGCTTTATTACGGAATAAAGCATCCAAAAAAGATTGAAGAGCAGGCTTCTGTTGAAAAGAGAGCGTTTGAGAACAAGGTGACTTACCGCTGCGCTTGCGAGCTCCACAAGCTGTGCACGACTGCAAAACTTAGCCGAGATGTTCACAGCAGCATATGCTACCCGCAGACAGTATTTGTTCATCAAGCCAGAGGGGTGGTTCAGGACCCCTTTAACTTGTTCTCGAGCTTCGTTGTTAACCTCCAAGTTTCTGCCCCATATGTTAGCACTGGTAGAATGCAATGATTGTACACTTTTCTTTTCAACGACAGTGGTGAGCTCCCAGTGAGGATTTGGCAATGCCTGCTGTATGCACTCCAACCATATTTTATTCTTCTGTAAATTTCCTTCACATGATTAGGGTTCCCCGTGGGAAACTGACCTAAATAAACGTACTCCTTTACAGACTCTAGAGGCTGACTGGCCATCCTGAATTCTTGTCCTCTTCCCAGGCTATTGAACATTATTTTTGTCTTCTGCATATTAATCTTCAACTTCACTCTTATACTTTCTTGGTTAAGGTCCTCAATCATTTGTTGTAATTTGTCCCCAGTGTTGCTGAACAGGACAATGTCATCTGCAAACCAAAGGTTGCCAAGACATTCGTTGTTGATCCTCACTCCTAAGCCTTCCCAGTCTAATAGCTGAATACCTCTAAGCATGCAGTGAATACAGGATTGGAGAAATTGTCTCCTTGCTTGAACCCTTTCTTGATTAGCATTTTTCCAATTATCGTGTGGAGAATTAAGGTAGCTGTGGACTATAAGTACATATTTACGAAGATATTGACGTATTCCTCCTTTACACCTTGATTACGCAATGCCTCCATGACTGCTGGTATCTCTACCGAGTCAAATGGCTTTTCATAATCTATGAAGCCATATAGAGAGGCTGATTGTACTCCGCAGGTTTTATATACCTGACTGACGACCTGGAAGTGTTGCCCCAACTCTATTGGAAATTATCTAGGCGAATATTTTATACAATATTGAAAGCAAGCTAATGGGCCTATAGTTCTTTAATGTCTTCCTTCTTATGGATTAGTAGTATATTAGTGTCAAAAGAGGGTTGCGTTTCAAGCTGCGCTTTGCAGTGCTGCGTGCATAATAAGGTAAATTCAATGAGTAATTTGTGCCCAATTATTTCGGCTTACATGGCCGTTTTAAAATGTTGAAACATGGAACTAGGCTCTTATGACAATTTCCTTCAACTTCCCAATATAAACACGTGCCTTAAAGTTTATAACTAAGAAGTTAATTATTGTAATAAGTGATGCGATTGCTTTTTTTTGCAAGTGATGTCCACCTGGACACAATTTGTAGCATGCACCATGACTCGAGTAGCTGTTCTAGGCTTTAAAAAAGTGTTCAAAGTAAAAAAAAAACAGAAAACACTGACTGACCAAGCAAAAAGTAAAAATCTACGTGCTACTGAGAAACAGGGAACAAGCTTCTTGGTCACCACAAATGTATAAAATTATTTCAAATCTATAGACAAATGGAAACTTGGAAGAAAAGGGGAAATTCTAATTTTAAATTATTTCGCTTTTTCTGTATTTATGCAAGGTCAACACAACAAATTAAAATAGGAAATTATTTGAAGAAAATAAGATGAATAATAGAAATATGTTTTTTAGTCTATGTACGGTGCCACTTCTTATGTTGACGAATTCATTTTCACTAATATTTATTCATTTTCTTTATTTATTGTCTGGCCTCCAGAATCGCAACTGGCCACCAATGCGGCCCTCTGGCCAAAATGTTTGGAGATCCCTGGTTTAGTGAACCGGCATTTCTCGAACCAACCTTTCAAGTGAGTGGCCACCATCACAGAAGCTGCGTTCAAAGCTGCTCAAGTTCACCCCAAGGGAGTCTTGGTGCTCCCCAAGGTCGTGATTTAGAGACTCTCCGAACGTTTCATCTGCAAAAACAAAATACATATTGTTACGATGGGGTGGGTTTGTTTAAGAGATGAATTGATGAAAAGGGGCCGCGCCGACACTGAGCTGCTGCCAAGACAAGTGCACTTCGTTCTGCTCTTCTTCCGTCCTTGTCGTAGCTTTAGCTAACACTCCTCCCTTCTCAGAGGAAGCTCGCTGGGCGAGTAACTGGTACGTCCACTCGGAGTCACGTGGATGACAGCGTTTTAGGCGAGTGCCGTGAACAAGCTGCGTCTTCTTAGGCCGGTAGCCATTGGACACGAGACAAGCAATCGAGTAGGTTACATCACTTAGGCAATCGGTGATGACGAAAGGCCCGGTGTAACGAGCCAGAAACTTCTAGCACAGGCCGTGCTTGCGAAGTGGTGTCCAAAGCCATACGTCCCCTTTGTCATATGACACATTCTTATGTCGTGAATCGTAGCGGATCTTCGAGTGGTTCTGGGATGCCAACGTACGGAGCTGAGCTATGCGGCATGCTTCCTCAGCGTGGCAGAGTCTGGGCAATAGAAGAGTCTGTATGAGGAGTAAAAGGTAGAATGGTGTCAAGGAAGCTACGGGGTGATGTAACATGAAGATAGAAAGGGCTGTAGCCTGTAGTTTCATGCTTTGCGGTGTTGTAGGCGTACGTCATAAAAGACAAGATGTCATCCCAATTTTTGTGCCTGGAATCCACATACATCGAAAGCATGTCGGTCAAAGCTCTGTTAGCGCGCTCGACGAGACCATTTGTCTGTAGGTGTTACGGGGTCGCGTGGCGAAACTGGCAAGCACAGAGACGCAACAACTCTTCGACTACGTCGGCCACGAACTGGCGACCGCGATCGCTCACAATAACACAAGGGGGTCCATGACGCAGTATAACGGAGGATAGGGGGAAGCTCGAAACATCAAGAGCCGTGGCTGTTAGCATCACTGCAGTTTCAGTATAACGCGTAAGATGGTCGACGCAGACTATAATCCAACGGTTATCGTTTGTTGAGCGCGGGAATGGGCTGGGAAGATCTACTCCAACCATTTTGAAAGATGACGGTGGCGCCACAGGGTGAAGGAGTCCAACCTGTGCGGAATTAGGGCGCTTGAATTGCTGGCACTTGTTACAATCGGCCACATACTTTTCAATATCCCGTCGCATACTAGTCCAGTAGAATCGGCCCTGAATGCAGTGGTATGTTCTGGTGAAACCCAGGTGCCCAGCGGTAGAGTCGTCGTGCATAGCGCGGAGCAGGTGGGTTCTCAATTTTTTAGGGACCACTAAGAAGAATTATGCGGCTGATAGTGCCCACCTCGGGCACTATCAGCCGCATAATTCTTCTTGTAGAGCAGGCCATCTTGGATGACAAAGCCATTGTTACCTGTTGGCTGAGCAGCTGAGGCGAAGAGGGCATCCAGGCTGCGGTCGTCACGCTGCTCTTCCCGGAAGGTTGCCATGTCGGGAAAAAGAATGTCGTGGATGGCGGCCAGAAACTCATCGAAATTGTCGGCGTCACATTCACTTGTTTGTAGAGGGAACCTCGAAAGACAATCGGCATCTGCATGATGTCGGCCACTCTTGTAACGGGCTGCAAAGTCAAATTCCTGTAAACGTAGCGCCCATCGAGCAAGGCGGCCAGACGGGTCACAGAGACCAACTAACCAACATAGTGAATGGTGGTCGGTAACGATCATGAAGCGGCACCCGTAGAGATATGGCCGGAACTTCTGGACTGCAAAGACAATGGCGAGACACTCTTGCTCAGTGACGGTGCAATTTTGTTCGGGTTTGCTCAACGAACGGCTGGCGTATGCAATGGCATGCTCGGCGTCACTAAAGCGCTGCACGAGGACGGTGCCGAGGCCGATTCCACTCGCGTCGGTGTGCAATTCTGTTGTGGCAGAGGGGTCAAAATGACGAAGTATGGGTCCGGAAGAGAGCAGGAACTTCAGTTGACGAAACGAGGAATCGCAATCTGCTGTCCAGATGAAAGGGTTATCCTTGCGCAGCAATGAAGTCAGGGGGGTAGGCAGTATCGGCAAAGTTGGGCAGAAAACGTCGAAAGTACGAGCAAAGACCCAAGAAGCTATATAATTGGTTATATAATTGGGAATCCACATTGGCTTAGACAGAATCTTGCTTGCAAAAATGAATTACCACACAAACAGTACGAGACAATTCTTAAATTGCAATGTTTTAAAGAGACTGTGTAATGCTTTGGGTGCATATGTCAAAATGAATCTGGAGCGCTCCACTACAGAGACTTGCATAACCTCCCGTGCACTTTTGGGACATTAAACCTGATAACTTATTTCAGGCTCACAGTGTCATATGTTATTCACCTGGTTTTTAATTTCGACATTTCTTTTCGTGAAAATACATGAAAAAGAGACCTCAGAACAAAAAGCCACAGGAGGTGGCTTGAAAGTGTTCATAGACTTGCAGTTAGCTGGTTAGCTCTGATGCTTGATTGAGTTCTGCCCCCATTGAAATGCGGCTACCAAGGAGGCAATCGAACCTGCATCTGTGTGCTCAATAGCCAGAGCAGTGTTGGCAATATTTTTTTAGAAAGTAGGAAGGTAATGAATGAAAGCAATCCATTTTTAGTGAAAAATTACTAAGTGATGATGACTTCCATAGAGTTTTGTCTGTTTTAAATGTCCTTAGATGTCTTCCTTGTTTTTTGATCTACAGCTTTAAATTACCACATGTGGTGGCAAGTCAATGTTTGGCATGAGAAAATAAAAATTCCCAATTTTTTAAACGGTATCGGATACCAAGATTATGATCTTCCCAGAGAAGGAGCTCTGATGCGCCTGAATGGCTCACAGATTAGCTCTTCTGCATGTCTTCAGAAGCAGCAACAAATGGAGGTGCAGATAACCCCTCAGGATAAAAATGGGAGCCAGTACATTCAACTTAGGTGAAAGCAACCCGAAGAAATTGACCAGGGTAATGTACTGTCTACATTAGCATTGCTAAAAAAGCTGCTAGAACTAAAAAGGCAACGGTGTCATTAGGGTGACAAAAAAATAAAAAATTGCAGCTTTCTTGCCAAATTAACGCAGCAGCACAAGAGCCATGGCCATTGAGCCAACCATGATTAAAGGGCTAAGAATGCCATCACACAAAGCTTGTAACGGTGCAGCTGGGCAGACAAACAATTAAGTACACACCGTCGGAAAAGCAGTCCGTGTCCAGATTTGACGTTCGATGAGCAACACTCGGACGGGAGGATGCAAAGAGTGGCTTGATGCAGGAGCGTGGAACCCTCCAGGTGGCTACAAGGTACGACTGCACCCAGAACCAGGTCAGCAGCAACATGTCTTGCACCCAGCTAACCTAGAGAACAGAAATTGTTGATGCAAATGTTTCATTCTGGTTAAACATTCCCAGCCGAAAGTATTTACAGAGCTCTAGCAGAGCATAGCTGAAGTGCAGGAAGGCACTGGGAATGCAGTGCTTGCGAAAACTGACTCACTATATAGTAAAACCCCTGTGATACGATCACGGCTGGTACGAATTTCGGTGCGATATGAATTTGTAACATTCCCAGGCTGAAATACACTGCTCTTAATAAGAAAAACATTAGCTGTTATGAATGCGTTGCCGTGCCGCTATAGCCTCCACAGCGGCGGCAGTGGCCGAGCCAGCAGAGCGACCGGCACAGGCGAACGGGCACAGCGGGATCTGGGAGGGATCCATAGTTGCCAAGCAGACTATGTCACGCAGCTGCGCAATCTCTCATTGGTTACCCCATCGAGTCAACCGGACCACATCACAGCCTAGCCAATGCTTTGACCAGCAAGAAAGAAGGCGAGGACCGCTGCAGCAACGACGACCGTGGCAGCAGCCACGACAGCTAAAACGCTACCCGCACTCGATGTGCAGAGGCGTTTAGTGGCGGGCAAAAAAGATTCCCGAGATGACGTGCGCGCACTTTTACGCCTTCCAGAAGGTGATCGTTGACGATTTGGGCAAGAAGGAAACGCACATGAATAGAACCCCGTTGATGCATTTTCAAGAGACCCCCCCAAAAAAGTCGCAGTTTCACCCGAAAGGTTCTTCTTCTTTCTGGGGTTTTACGTGCCGAAACCAGTTCTGATTATCAGGCACGCTATAGTGGAGGGTTCCGGATTAATTTCGACCACGTGCACTACAACGCAAGCACACAGGCGTTCTTGCATTTCGCCTTCATCGAAATGCGGCCGCCGCGGCCGGGATTCGATCCCACGATCTCGTGCTCAGCAGCGCAACGCCTTAGCTGACTCAGCCACCGCGGCGGGTACGCCCGAAAGGTGAAACCCGAAAGGTGAAGCCCTAAAGGTGAAGCAACAAACACATCTTGCTCGATGGCCACAGGAAGTAGCTCTCAAAACGCTGGGGTAAGGAAGCACTAGGCGCAATTTGTGAACATTGTAGATAGTTCTGAAGATGAGGCCCGTGCGGGTGCGCACGTCGCAGATCACTTTTAAGATACAGTGTACGCGTGGCTATGCTGGGTCGCCAACATGCCAGTCACTTGTTGCAACGTACAAGCTGGCTCCACCACTAAATTTACATCACCGACACATTCAAATACAACGTAAGATGCAGGAAAATTACAGATTGACGACGTGTCAAGGGGAACTTAATACATGGAAGTCAATGTAGGATTTAGGTCGGGACCATGAGAACTTGACATAGCAGCCGGGAAAATGCAGCAGCGAGGAATGTATCAATGGGTTCCACTACATTTTAGGAATTTTTTCTGCTAAAAATAAATTCCCTTTTTCATGACTTTGTGTATGTTTTGATGATACATATGAATTTTGGGTGATATGAATATTTCACCCGACCCCGCGAGAGTTGTATCACCGAGATTTTACTGTATATAATGAACATAGGTATAACAAGCTACCCGATATACAGTACACTTAAAACAATGCCCAGAACAAAAAATCCAATCGTTATAACCGATGATCACTATATCTGGACTGCTGTAAAAACATACTTTTGTAGCTCCAAAACCAAATTTGCCGCTTGCGATGAAAAATCTACGTTGTAGAAAGGAGGCTGTAAAATATAAAATATTTATTTATACCCCTAAACAGGGTGTTATGCACAATGAAGTAGTCAGAAATCTCCACTTGCTTTGGCAGAAGTTTCAGGTTCACAACCGTGGTGTGCATCGCATCCAGCTGCTGCGCGAACACTGGCAGCTTTAATTTAGCGTGCACGAAATCAATGAGCAACTCGATAGACAACAGTGCACTTTGGGTGAACATCGGGGTCGGTGTCAAAGACGGGCTATTGTCCATCTCGTCATTAGTGCTGCTGCTGTCGTCGATTCCGTCGCACAATGCCTCCGTCCGTCGCGACGACGATCAGGCCATCAGAGATCTCTTTGCAAAACGAGGCAGCACTATCTGCACTCAGAAACTCCTCCGTCAAAGCACCACCTACTATTTCACTGTCAGTAACCACGTGCTCCCAGAGTTCGGTAATGTCAGCAGCTTCCACCGTGTTGGTTTCAACCATAGGAGGTTTCACCCTGGCACACAAAGCCCAACTTTTCAGTTCATCGGCATGGCCACTGGTTCTAGCATTCACGAACACAGTGCTCCTGGTTTTCAATATCGCCAATGTCATCAACTGCATGAGCTCGTAGTGCTTTGAGTCTTGCAAAATTTGCAGCCTTGTCTCAAGCGATACAGCTTCACGCTTTCTCGGTGCACTTTCCACTGCTTCTGTGGCACATGATGTTTACAGCTTCGCTTTCCAACTACCTTCACAGCGTGGATTGGAGACCATTTATTTTATTTTTCAGGACGCTCGCACGATTGCCAACTATGCGGACGCAAAGCAGCTGGCGCCATCTTGTGGCACACTGCCAAAACTTGCAATGCTATCCGTAGATTTCACAATTGGTGCGTAGGCAGGACGCACTGCACGGAAATGGCGGCAGATACGAAATCGCGTAGGCAAATTGTGCCCCGTCTCAGAGAAATTAGCAGAGCAAATTTCACAATTTTTCTGCTATAACGCCGCCCAGAAGGCAAAATCTGTATTGTTATATGCGATATGCGGTGAACGACATATCATTATACAGTCGAAACCAGATATATTGAATCTGAAGAGGATGACAAAAAAGTTCGATATACTATAGGTAATTAGATATATGAAATAAACATGTTATAAAAAAATTTTCAAGGGGGTTTTACTACTGTATGTTACACATTATTATTTGTTATACAGTTAAACCTGCTTATAACGAACCTCCATATAACGAATTCCTGGATATAACGAAGTTTTTCTATTCCCCGCCGTTACTTCATAAAGCACATGTATTTGAGACCTCTATGTAACGAAGTGGCAGCGGGAGACCCCCTCGAAATAACAAAATTTTCCCCGCCGACAACCTAGAGATTACGCCCCAAATTTTGTCATTTTTGCGTGAGCAGCAACCAGAAGCACCTTCTCTGCCGTGACGGAATGCGAAGCAGCGGTGTCGCGCTTGGTGCGCTGAAATTCACGACTGCGAGGCGAGAGCAAGTGCACGTGTGCATGCGTACGAGTGTGCGCGAGGCGGGCCTGCATCCCTTGTCCCGGCGATCTTGCCGCCGCGGGCGTGACTTTTCCCCTCCCTTCATTCAAACCTGATCCCGCCACTTGCTGTAGCTGGCCTAGCCCGCCAAGCCAGTACTCTCCTTTTCTAGTTGATGAGCCCAGCTACCGTAGCTTCAACCATGTGCTGTAGTACGTGTGCTTACACATTATTCTACCAATTTAGTTAAACAGCGAATGTTTACAAGTTTATACGGCCGATTACTATCCTTACTTCGTATTGCTGTCTGCTAATTTGCTGTCGCAATTGATGCTTCGCCTTTGAAACTGTAACTTTTTTCTTCATCGCAACATTAGTGTATTGGGAGTAAATCTTGAGCGATAGCTGTATTTCTATATGAAAGCATGAGGTGCGCCGTACTATAAAGGATTTTTTTTCCTCTCTCTTGGTCACGGAACACAGGTGCGCATTACAATTGAGGGCGCGTTAGAATCGAGTATATACGGTAAGCGTTTCTTTTTCGACTTTTCGTGCCGAACCTGCCTATAACGAAATATTCTTTATAACAAAATTTTTCGGGAATTTGTCAATTTCGTTATATATCCAGGTTTAACTGTATGTGGGTTCAATATATACGGGTTCGACTGTATATGACTTTTTTTCTCATAGCCCTAAGGCATAAGTTGATAACTTTCAAGTCCACTGATCATTAAAAACGATATATTATTATATCTGGTATTGTTAGTATAAGTGGACTGCACTCTAATGAAGTAATCGTAAAGATTGGCTGTATTATAGATATGAGAAAATATTGGTTACAGTGAAGCAAACATTTGTTCATATCTCAAAATATGCGTTTGGTAGCAAAAATGTCGGATGGAAGCGAAATACAAGAACGCCTGTGTGTTTGCATTGTAGTGCAAGTTAACGAATCCCAGGTGGTCAAAATTAATCTGGAGCCCTTCACTACAGTGTGCCTCATAATCAGAACTGGCTTTGCCACGTAAAACCCCAGAAAGAAGAAGATGCTACGAAACATCAACTTTCAGAAACAGCACATTCCAAGAATTGTGTGTTTTGGCCAGTGGCTTGCCTACCAGCTTGTGTATTTATACAGTAAAATCTCGTTACTACGAACCCCACATTAAATAACTTTTCAGAAATCCCCTGCTGACAGAACTAACGCAGACGAGCGACAACGGTCCAGGAGCAGAAAGGCAACTCGCTTTATTGCCAAGAACGACTTGTTCTTATACAAAGAATGCTATGACGTCCCAGGGCCGTGTGCAATCTTTAATCGCATGTTATCACAAGACGTCACACTAAAGCTTGCGCTACGACATTCCTTCCCACTTAGATTAAGTCCGCACTTCACTTCCTAAAGTCCTCATGCCTAAACCTATCCGGCGGACGTCGCGCACGGCCGCTTCGTCGAAGCACGACTTCGGGCTTGCTTGAACCTTCTGTGCTCTGCTGGGGATGTGTCCTGGTGTGAAGTACCGTAAAATTCCGAGCAAGCACCCCCCCTCGAGCAAGTCGAAATTACCGGCAAAGTTAGGGGGGCGCTATCCCGGAACGGCACCAAAATTCAAGATGGCCACGACAAAATTTTCCCGCAAAAAAGAGCGCAGTGGGAATAGCATTAAAATTTTATTGAACATGAACTTTATTAAGCCAAAGATTTGTTAGTGGTGTTTATCACTCTCAACACCACCGTTACTTAAAACCACCAAAAGAACTACAGAAAGCGCATCGACGCTGCATCGGCGCGTCGCCGCGACCGGCGACGCGAACATTGGTTATGCAGCTTCTATTCCAGGCAAAATTATGTCTGCGAGAGTAAAGTGACGCGTAATGTTCACTTTATTAAAAACCATGTCCACGTTGAAACGTTTAGCACTAATGAGAGTTCTGATACAAGTGAAGCTCAGCTGCAGTGTATGGCTACTGACGGCGGACAGCGGCTCGGCCATGCTCGCATCGCAGCTGGTGGCGCCGCAAATATTAGCATGTTTTCTTGATCGTGTGAAATTATTGCGAGGAGAGGGTAAAGCGGCAACGACGGTAACAAAACATTGCTGCTTGGGAGCGTCGGCGGTTCGTGCTGAAGCGCTGTCCACTACAGATTCGAAATGAACTGAAAAAGGCCTAACGACGATATCGGTGGCGAGTGATTAGCAGCGGTGAAGCTGCCGGCGATGCCAAAGCGTAGCCGCGACCGACTCTGTCACCGAGTGGTCACGTCGTGGTGTCGCAGGGAACTCCTCTGTGCCGTGCGAGAGGCAGATCTCGCCGTCGGCCGGCGGTCCGTGAACTACAGACCGCCAGCCGCAGTTCGCCCCGATGCACTCGTGTGCCCACTGGGGCGCCCGGGTACGACCATGATTCGATGAAATGGCTCATCGGGGCGCCCCGATGCGCACCGGTGCAGTTTGCCAAATTTGCCATCATTTTCGTGGACTGGATGTGGCAGGCCAGTGTTGGTGCGGAGCGGGAGGGGAGTGCTTTCCCGGAACGGCGCGGAAATTTGAAATTAGCAGTGAAGTTAGGGGGGGCTCTTGCACGGGTGGGGGCGCTTGCTCGGAATTTTACGGTAGTTGTTGGTGCCGTAGTCGGAGAGTCGGTTGATGCTTTGGAAGTTGGACTCTGCACAGAGTTCCGCAATGCAGATTGCATGGGTTGTGCGGCGGTCATCGGGAGCCTTGTAGGGGTAATTACGGGTTCTGTATCTGGCGGTTGTTGCGGCTCGGCCAGGCGCATCGTGTTGGGAGGTAGCTGCAATGGTTCAGCTGAGACAGGTCTTGCAAAGGAGTGACGCAAATGGTCAGCATGCACAAAGCGCACTTCACCCGCCACATTCACAAGATATGTCACTGGGCTCACAATCTGCGTAACTACACCATCTTCCCAAGCCACATTTTCACCCCGAACGCATTTACCAACACTTTGTCGTCCACTAGGAATCCATGTTCAGTAGCCCAGTGCTTATCTTTCTGACGCTTGCTGTTCAGCTGTTTGTTGAACATATCTTGCTGAAAATTGGGTTTCAGGAATGACAACTTGGTCTTAGGTTGCCTTTTTAAGAAGAGCTGTGCAGGAGTGCTTCCTGTCACACTATGTGGCGTGTTTCGATAGCTCATCAAAAAGCTGTCTAACCCGATTTGCACCGATTCTCTGTTTTGCGAGACATCTGATAACAGCTGTTTCAGCAATGTGCGCTTCGTTGTTTGCACCAGACGCTCGGCTGCCCCGTTCGAAATTGGGTAATAGGGCGGCGTTCTTGTATGTTTTATGTTATTTTTAGCTAAGAAGTGCTCGAACTCTTGTGATACAAACTGTGGCCTGTTATCACACATAATTTCGTCGGGAAATCCGTACGCCGCGAAGACACTTCGAAGTTTGGAAATCATTTGGCTTGTGATGGTTGAGGTCATTAGCCATACTTCAATCCACTTAGAATAGGCATCAACTAAAACTAGGAAGTTGAACTGTCCTTTCATAGAAAAGTCAACATGCAGCCTTTGCCAAACCTTGGACGGATAAGGCCAAGGGTGTAGTGGTACAGGCTGCACAGCTGGTTGCACGACTTGACAAACCCAACAGGCTCATAATCTACTGCTTTATCTAGACCTGGCCACCAAATGAAGCTTCTAGCCAGCATTTTCATCCTTGAGGTGCCTGGATGGTCCTCATGCAGCAAAGACAACACAGCCAGTTGCAATGCGTCAGACATGATCACCTTTGTGCCCCACGTGACGCAACCTTGCTCGAGTGATAGCTCTAGACGTCTAACGTAGTATGGCTGGAGTTCGTTAGGCACTTCTGAAGGCCAGCCATATCGCGTGTACTCGACGACTCTGCATAGTTTGCCATCACGTGCGGTGACCTTAGCTACGTCAGAAGAGTTCAACGGAGTGCTTTCAAACACGGAAAGGCATTCCGAACTTTCAGATTTGGGACAAGATGGCAAAGGTAGACGAGACAGAGCATCAGCCACTTCGATTTCAGCCCCTTTGCGATACTTCGGCAGTATACCGGTACGCTGACATTATCAAGGACCATCTTTGTAGTTTGGCAGCTGCTTGCAATGGGGTTGCTTTGTTCTGTCCCAAGATGCTCACGAGTGGCTCATGGTCAGTGTACAACATAAACTTTCTACCAAAAAGAAACTTGTGGAACCTTTTAAGTCCAAAGACAAGTGCTAGGGCCTCTGTTTCACATTGTGTGTAATTTTTCTCGGCTGACGTCAGAGTTCGCGAAGCAAAAGCTATGGGATGCTCTTCTCCGTCTGGCAGCACGTGAAAATAACCGCTCCAATGCCGTATGCAGACACATCGCATTGCAACCCGAGTGGCTTGCGTGCGTCGTAGTAGGTAAGAGTACGGCTGTTTACAAGCAGATGCTTAGTCGCTTTGAAAGCATTACTACACTCCTTCGTCCACAGCCATTGTTTTCCCTTCCGCAACAATCTGTACATTGGTTCTGCCACAGATGACACATTCTTCATAAATTTGCTGTAAAGATTGAGCAGCCCTAAGTATGCTCTTAATTCGGTTACATTTGTGGGTTCAGGAGTGTGCAGGATTGCCTTCACTTTCTCGTCAGTCGGGTAGATGCCATCGGCGCTGACCTTGTGCCCAAGGTACGAGACAGAATCTTGGAAAAACTTGCATTTTTCCACCTTTAACGTAATGTTATGCTCCAAAAGCTTGCCCAGCACCCGCTCGAGTGTTTTTTGGCAATTGTCCACGTTCTGGCCTGCAACTATGACATCATCAATATAACAACCAACATTTGGAATACCAAGCAAAACCTTATCCATCATGCACTGGAACAAAGCAGGGGCACTGGCTATTCCATAAGGATGTCTGTTATACTGATAGAGTCCCTTATGCGTGTTAACTGTCAGAATATGTCTTGATTCTTGGCTAAGTACCACTTGTTGGTATGCCAATGACAAATCTAAGACACAAAATACTTTGCATCCACAAATTGCTGTGAACAATTTCTCTGGTTGTGGTAGTGGGTAGTGGTCTACCTTAAGTACAGGATTTACAGTGCATTTGTAATCACCACAGAGGCGTATTTGATCACCTTGCTTCTTTGGGACCAAAACTAGCGGAGTTGCCCAATCGCTTCTACTCACAGGCGTGATAATGCCTTGGATTTCAAGCTCAGCTAGGCGTTTTTCGCGCAAAGAAAAAGGAAGTGGGCGTGCTTTACAAAACACTGGCGTAACCAGGCTGCAAAACAATTTGCGCCTCAAGTTCCTGATAGCACCAAGCGATTGCGAAAACACGTTTGGAAACTGTTCGCGAATCTTATCTACTCTGTCTTCGTTGCGTACGCTAAAAAGCGATTTCCAATTCAGCCGAAGCTTATTAAGCCAGCTTCGTTCCAGCAATACAGGTAACTCGCGCTCACGTTCTTTGATAATAACGATTGATAAAACCGCACTATGCCCTTCATAGGTCGCGGTTACATTACATTCCCCTATGAGATCCATTTTCTCGCCTGTGTACGTCTTTAGAACAATCTGAGTTGGTTCACAATTCACATGCAAAAACTTTTCTTTGTACACACTTTCAGGTACAACTGTCACTGCGGCCCCCGTATCCACCTGCATTGACACTTTCTGGCCCTCCACATTTACAGTCACCACATAACCGTTCTTCACAGATGTGTCGACTGCGCAGTTGTACAGAGTGTGCTTGTCTTCCTCTGATGATTCCATTACTGCATGTGCCTTCAGCTCGCTTTTGCTCGTTCGACACATGTTTTGAAGGAGTCCAACTTTTGAACATAGCTTGCATGAGTAGTTTTTATACCAGCAATTTTCTAACGCATGCATCTTGCCACAGCGGTAACATTTTTGTTTCTTGGTCTTGTTTCGCGCCTAACTTTTAGCCTTCGCTTCGTCCCGGTCGCTGCGCTGATGCTTGTTAGTTTTCATTTTCACTTCGTTTATGTTCTCCGCCCGGCTACCTGCTTGTATTGCGGCTGTTTGTTTCGCAGCCAATTCACTGTCAAGAGCTATTTTGCATGCCCTTTTGAATGTGAGTGCGTCAGCTGTGAACAATGCCTTCTGCATCTCTTCACTTCGAATCCCAGCTACCAATCTGTCGCGTAGGGCGTCAAGGAGAAATTTCCCGAAGTTACATTTCCGGGCTAGGTGCTTCAACTCTACTATGAAATCTTCGACACTTTCGTTGTCAAGTTGCACTCGGCAGTTGAATTTGCACCTTTCTGCAATTATAGAAGTCTTCAGGCTGTAGTGGCTTTGCAAGAGCTCTTTTACTTCCGCGAAGGTCTTATCTCCTGGCAGCAATGGAAAAACCAAGTTCATGAGAACTTCATATGCTTCTGCACCAATTACTGTCAAGAAAACGGACAATTTCTTCTCTTCCGCTATCTCGTTTGCCCTGACGTAATGCTCAAATCGTTTGACATACGATTCGAAGTTCTGAACCTTAAGGTCATACTCGTCTAGTTTGCCGAGCCGGGACATGGCTTGGTAGGAGAAGTAAATGTTACTTGATTGACTTTCGGATCCCTTGCTGGCCTATCGTAGAGACGCCTCCGGTAGTAGCGTGGCCTCGTCGAGCCATCACATCCTCGTTGATGGTGTCCAGCAGGCCAGGTTACGGCGATCCCACCCTCATCGCCAGATAAACTAACGCAGACGAGCAACAATGGTCCAGGAGCAGAAAGACAACTCGCTTTATTGCCAAGAACGACTTGTTCTTATACAAAGAACGCTATGACGTCACAGGGCCATGTGCAATCTTTAATCGCACGTTATCACAAGACGTCACACCAAAGCTTGTGCTACGACACTGACTACTTGTAGTTTCAATGTAAAAACATTTCAGTACTACGAACTTCAGAATACCAAACTTTTCAGAATAACAATTGTTCTTCAGTTTCCATGTTAACAATGCCTCAGTACTACGAACTTGTATTCCAAAATCTGGAATTCTTCGATTTTTGTGTATCCAGTCACGGCAGCCGAAACAGGAGGCTAGCAGACGACAAGGCGCAGAAAGCGGACGCCACGGCGTACGGGTCCGGGAAATCCTGAGATGGCGCCTGAGGGAAAAAGAACAAAATGCTGGCACGCAGCATCGGCGCGTCGGAAAGCGGGTCGACCGCTTATCGAAAGGCCAATAGCCCACAATAATCAATCCACGAGTTCCTAAAAAGACGAAAGCAGAACGACGATTACGTGAATTGGTGACAGCGGCATGTCACAAGGGAAGCGGCTGTCACCCGCACACGCCTTTTCCGTACCACCCAACCCTCAGATGACATGCCGGCGCACGTTGCAATGGATCCGTGCCTGGTTTAGGACGGTGCCCTTGCACTCTACAGTGGCGCAGGGTGCCCGAAGGACCCGCGTGGACAGATATTCCAACAGCGCAGCTCAGTAGAGCAGCGTGAGCAGCGGGGCCAGAAGGCGCGCATCGCGTCGGACATCACCGCAACATACTTTCGCTCTCGACTTGCGCTTTTTTGTTCCGAGGAAGGGTAACAGTGGGTGAGCTGAACAGTCAGGCAAGCCGTTCTTTCAGAAGGTCCCGATGTGGCGATTGTCACGCGCAGGACCGTTTGAACAGTAGCTGAGGCGACGACTCATCAGGTTTTGCGAGCGCATGTTCCGCCCAGACAAGTGTCGCCTAGCAACGGAGCCACGTCTCTTCCTTCTTTTCGCACCTCTTTTGCACTTTCTGCGGCCGTAGTAGCTACGCGCATGGAGAAATGTAACCTCCATACTTGCGGGGTTGCCACATGGTCACACTTTGTAGTTACCGGCCGATGTCATTTACACGCACTTGCGCTTTTATATAGTTAAGGTGTCCGCCTCGAGCGAGACAGTTGCGGTGTCCACAGCAAGGATTGTGAAAATAAACAAACAAGAAACATTGCGCTTTGGAGGCACCATGGAGCTTTCTTTTTGTCGGTAGTTTTCTCGACGTCATCATCTGTTTTGAGCACGTCACTTATTACATGGTGCTTCAGTGGTGCGTGGTGCCTGAATCTATGGCAAATAGCAACAGCACGGGCCGAGAGCCAACAGCGATGCCTTCGTGGATAGCTCATATGGTGACAACTTATGAACTGATAAGTTAATGGACGGAATGTTTAATTTGGGGGCTTTCACTATAACGACTTTTCACAATAACGAACTATTTACCACGGTCCCCTGAAATTCATTATATCGAGATTTCGCTGTAATGAATATCGTACTAACGACAGTTTGCTGTCTGAAGAAGCTTCCCTTTTCTTTTTCTTCGAAGAAAAGAGTTGTGCAACATGTTTCTACCACACTAGTTCACAGGATAGCGCCATCACTGCAGTTCCAATCTGTCCCCAATATGCAGTTATGCCAATGAAGAACATCAATGCTCTTTCGCTTTGGCAAAGCAATGAAACACCCATTTTCAAACACAAGCAAACTGTGCCTGGTCCTCTGCCACTCCAAGCTGCTGTGCATCACTCGACCACGAATAAACCCTTTTGTTTGAAATTAAAGACAACTGCTCCACGACCTGGGAACTTCCTCAAACATGGTCGTCATTTCCTTGCGACTCTTTCCAAGCTCTGTTTTTTTCTATATCTCTCTTAGCCCACCAGTGAGAAATATTTATAGTGTGCACTTTGACCATTACATCACAGCATGACAAGGATAGCCAGACTTGGTTTCCTAGGGCACTGCTGCCTTGTGAAGTTAAGAAATGCAAGCATGGAAGAGGCGAGTCACTCACCGCTCTCTTTCGTGCCACATAAAGCTTTCGCCGAAGGCGGACCTGGCGGATGTCTGGCAGGGCTAGCAGCTGGTCAGCCGTGATGCGCTGCTGTGGATCGGGGTGCATCATCTGCTGGATCACACTGTGCAGCTGCGGTGAAAGACCTGCAAAATTACAAATGCACGGTCTCCAATGAGAACGAGGACAAGGATTATGTGAGGCTGGACTCGAACCATAAAGCCAAGTCATAGAGGGGAGCTCTACAATGGGTTGTGTGCAATTTGTGGCAGCATGGTTGGCAGCAAAACAGCCTATGCTGGAGCCCTGAAATGGCCGGGTGACCAGGACGTCCGCGATGAATTATCAATAACAGCCAACAGGGCTGCCCCAAAGCGCCCATATGACCAGGCCAATAGAGCCAGTGCAGGATACAGGAATATGCGTCGGACATAGTGGAGTTGAGTGTCAAGTGTATAATCAGATTTTTGAATCAACATATACATAAGTTTGCAAAATATTGTCAGTTTACGTACAAAAACTGATAAAAAAAGAAAACATGCTACAAATCGACATTTACCTTTAAGGGGGCACGTAGCAATTGGGAATAAATTGATGAAATTCGGCATGCAGGTGCGATTTGTTATGCTGATAACTTAACTGAAATCAGTTTTGTGCTAGCATAGTTTTCGAGTTACAACACTTGACAGCCTCTAATGGTCATCACCAAATTAATTAATTAATTACACATAAGTTTGCCAAGATTTTCACATGAGCATGTTCACAAAGGCCTATTCTGTGCAATAAAGCTATTTATTTTTTAAATGCCGAAATGAGCACCAAATTATTTTTGAACTTTCCTATGCATATTGTGTTACTAACGACCTTTACAAAAAAACAAATTTTTTATGCGTTGCAGATAAAAATGGACAGCTTTGTTGCACTCATCAATGTTTCAGGATCTAAGTGCCAACGACAGAATGATTTTGTCTTCATTCATTGTGAAATGGCACCGGGATGACTGAAAGCAACTGCAAAAACAATGACAGCTGTCAAAACGGAGCTCAAAGCCCAATTTTTTCGCAATTTTTAAAGACAGCACTCTAGGAAAGTGCTGTATTTTCGATTTCTATTCTGTATTTTGTTATATTTCACCACGAGGTAAATGAAGGTCCGAGGATCGCGAAAAAAAAATAAATAGAATAATTGAAAATTTTGACCAATTTGACCACTTCAATTGCCACGTCCCCCCTTAATATCACACCAGGAACACTGAAAGGGCATATCAAGCATGTTAAGCTCTCCAGTCCAGCTGTGGACACAAAAAAAAAAGTTTTCTGGCAGCACCGTCATGGGACACGAAACCATCTTGGCATTAAAGAAACTTTATTTCACTTATCGGAAAGAAGTTTGCTTTGACAAACCAATTTCATTAACGTGCTGCCGGGCTTTTCCTCAAAATCCATATACTAGCAGCTGCTGCAGAGACTCTCTCCTGCCTCTAAGTGCAGTCCACGCAGGTAGATTTTGTCCAAGAGACCCCAAGACACTGTTTTAGTTAAAGCATTGTAGACCAACATGTTGCATTTTTTTGTAATGCAAGTGAACTTTGGACATTGGGTTTAATGCTTGCTCGATTTTGCTCATGTAGCCTCAACCAACTGATCATGAACAAAAATAAATAAATCATGATTAAAGCATTAACTGTTCAATCTTTAACTTTAAAAAACTTTTTAAAACATCATTAACTGTTAATCGTTCAATCTCCTCGCCCTAGTGGAGAGCACAGAACCACTAAACACATAGTGAAACATTTGCAATGTGTTTGGTAGATTTCAGGCAATTGAAAACAAGACCCCTAGACGCTTCCAAAGAGTGTGCAAACACCATTATACAGCCCTCCTGTCTAGTCTATGATTTACAAGTTGATTGGATTTGCACACATCTGCGAATACCATCTGAATACAGTAGAACCCCGCGGATACGTTTTTCATGAGACCGTAAAAAAAATGTAAGAGCCGAGAAACGCAACAGTCGCGAAAACAGGAAAAATCTAGAAATGAGAGTAGTGGTGAACTGCACACAATTTTATTTTAATTATTACGTCTGAAAAAAAGTTGCAGTTTGAAAGCCGAAGCATCGATTGCGATAGCAAATTAGTAGACAGCTACACAAAGTAAGGAAATGAATGAATGAATGATAACTTTATTTATAATCCGGCGAGTTATTCGGGGATTTGGGCGAATACCCCTGACTAGGTGTCGGCCACGAGCCCTTGAGCTCTGGCGGCTTCCTCGGCCCGCTGGACGGCCCAGAGTTGGTCTTTGAGGGCGGAGCTGAGCAGCGTAGTCTCCCAGCGCGTTCGGCTCGAGGCTGCGTCCCCGTCTGGAACCCCCCCTTGTTTGCACTCCCATAACATGTGTTCCAGGGTTGCCCTGGCCTCACAAAACTTGCATTGGTTGGACAAATAAAGCTCTGGGTAACAGAGATTCAAGATCGCCGGGTTTACAAATGTTCTTGTCTGCAGCTGTCGCCATGTGACCGCCTGTCTCTTGTTCAGTTTCTGGTGTGGTGGCGGAAATTTGCACCTCACCAGTCTGTAGTGTTGTATTATTTCTCTATAACTCGTCAGGCGATCTTCCCACTCCCACCCCTCACCAGACGTCGTGGCCGAGGCTAGTAGTTTTATTGTCTGTATACACTTGCAAACATTCGCTTATTAACTATATTAAGAAGCATGGTGTCAGCGCACACAGGCAAACATGAACACATCACACTCGATGAGCGCGGACACGCGCTGTCATACGCTAGCGTGAGGAAGCGACGCTGCAGAAGTGAGCGAAGTGACCTTCGTTCTGTTGTCTATCGCTCCAACGCAAACCGAGCGCTGAGAACACACGACATGCACAAAGCTACAAGCCACCGATGCACCTATACTGCCATACTCTGCCCCCAACGCAGATCGCTTTTAAGATACGGCCGGCGTGACCGCGTGCCGCTGCGCAGTAAGCAGTTGATGCCAGAGTACAACGCCACCCAGAGTACAGACATCAATGCGTTACAGATCATCCTTAGATTGGAAATATGGACCTCAAAGGCCATGCTTTTGCTGACGGAAACCAAAAATACATCATAGGTGTCGCCCCCGGCACTTTGCGAGGCAAATCTATCGTCAAGCCACCAAGCCAAGCGACATGAAAAGTCAACATGGCCGCTCGGGCAGCGCGGGGTTGTAGTTCACAACACATGATGCGGGAATGGTCCCACATTTGCGACGCGACAGCGGGGTTACTAATGCATTGGGTCCTATTGGAGCTATGCCAGGACAGCCAGAAAAACGCAGCACCCAGGAACGTAACATCAGAATTCTACTGTACTACCTTCATACTGGGTGGCTTGTCAGCAAATGAAATTAGAAGTTTTGCCCTGATGATGTATCGTGTTTAATGGCGCAAGGGCCAAGTATGGCCAAAGAGCGCCATGCCAGTGTTTGTGAGTTTGCAGTGGGGCGACAAATTCTGAGAAATAGATGAGGCATGGCCTAAAAATAATCGCTGTAAAGTGCGTAAAATATACAAGTACTAAAATCATGGCAATGACTAATGATGTGTACTATGCAATGAAGAATGCATTGAGAAAGAATGACCCGATATTTAAAATATTTAAGATGCAGTAATTGGCAAGGAGCACAGCTGCCTAGACAGAGCCCTTGAACCACAAGAGCCTGGAGGCATGTGCTATAAAAAATTATCACAGCGGCATCCTCTAGAGAGAGGATGCGCTACGAACTTATTGGACTAATAACATGTAGCACAACATCGTTCAAAAAGCCAAGGATTGCATTGGCATTAAAAAGTGGTTCTTCACGAATAAACATCATGGGATGAAGAGGGATATGATAGTGGTATGCTACCAGGAAAATGTTTTCTTCTCTCCGGTTCGGCTTCCCGACACTCCAGCAGGACGTGGAGGACGGTCAGCCTCTCACCACATCTACCACAGGTTGGTGGTTCATCACCAGCAAGCAAAAAATTGTGGGTGCCGTACGTGTGTCCTATTCTGAGACGGCAGAATATGACGTCAATTCGTCGTGTTTTCGTAGCTGAGGGCCGGTGTCAAGATATGGACGGAAGCGCGCGAAAAACAAAAAGACATTGCCGTGTTCGCCGTGCGGGGGCGATGACGAAGTGGTGTGATCGCGTGGCGCGTGGTGCGTGCGAGTGTTCTGAGCTGCTCGGCGTTGAAGGCCAGCCGGTTCTCGCTGGACGCCCGGTCCAGAGAACCCAGATCGCCCACTACGCCGTCCTCGGACGCAAAGGACCTGTGTTCCTGCTGGGCAACTGGTCCAGGGAGCCAGGCGAACGGGACAACTCGTTCTCGGATGCCAGTGACCTGCGTTCCTGCTGGGCAACCGGTCCAGGGAGCCAGGTGAGCGGGGCAACCGCGGTCCAGAGAGCCAGGCGAGTGGGGCAACCGTTCGAGAGAGCCAGGCGAGCGAGGCAACCGGTCCAGGGAGCCTCAAGGGCCTGTGTTCCTGCTGGACAACCGGTCCAGGGAGCCAGGCGAGGTGGTCGCTTTCCCGGGCCACTGCCACGACGAGCCTGCTGCCGGAGGCGAGAGCAGTAGCGAGAGCTGTTGCACGGCTACCACGGCTGTGTCTGCTGCAGCTGCAGATCCCATGATGCCGTGGGTAGGTCCATGGTGACGTGGTCAAGCCGTCAGCCGACCCTTCGGGACCGACATCGGCCTCTACGCGTCAACGGGCTCCACGGAAAAGGAACGCACGGCGAGAGACTTTATAATATATAACAGGACACTCTAGTAGCAGCTTCGGGACTGCATGCATTAACAAACTTAAGTACGTGTCCATCGTGATCTCTGTACGTCTTTGTGCTGTTAATATATATTCTGTGTTTGTGTGCACTCGAGTGGTTGATTGCGTTCCTTGGTGAGTGGTCCTGGGCCCAAACCTCATTACAGTCTCATCACCAATCTAACATCATTACATAATCAGTTTCATCACAATCTGGCGAGCCTGCCAGGATACAGCTTGTAAAATCATCGAAGGAAATTATTATCCCTAGAGTGCACGCTCACAGAAAGATAAACGATGGATACCGAAAGATTAGCCACTATTGGATCACAGCTAGGATTGTCAGGTGTGGAATTGCGTACGTGGATTGAGAACGAACAGGCAAAACAAAGAGCGGAACGAGCTGCGGAGAGAGAAGCAAGTAAGGAAGCCGACGAAAGAACTCGACAAATTCTTGAGCTCAAATTGAAGCTCCAAGAAGGAGCTCAAAGTGAATCCGCACGAATCAACACTGATTCGATGTCTCTTCCGAGTGCCGCCTCTTCTGTTCTCAACCCGCAAAAGTTGCTTCCGTTGTTTGATGAGCGACGCGATGATTTACATGCGTACTTGCAAAGGTTCGAGCGCGTGGCAACAGGACAAGATTGGCCACAAGAGAAGTGGGCATTAGCTGTGAGCATGTGTTTGAGTGGTGAAGCGCTAACAGTAATTGGCCGAATGACTGCCGCTGATTCATTAAACTACGAGAAAGTAAAGAAAGCTTTGCTGCAGAGGTTTCGATTCACTGCGCAAGGTTACCCGGAGAAATTTCGCAAGGCAAGGGCAGAGGATGGAGAAACCGGGAGACAGTTAGCTGCTAGGCTTTCAGGGTACTTCGACCACTGGATTGACATGGCTAACGTGTCCAGAACGTTCGACAGCCTTCGAGACCACATGGTCGCCGAACAGTTTATCCGGTGTTGCCATCCAAAGCTTACTATATTCCTGAAAGAACGAGAATGCAAGTCACTCCAAGAGCTAGCTGATGCGGCTGATCGGTTCATTGAAGCTCAGCACCTATTGAATCTCGGGAAAGTTCCAGAGGACGCAATATACATCACTAGGAATCCCACCGACGCTCCAAGAAAACCACCACCAAGGTGTATGCTTTGCAAGCGCCTTGGGCATCAAGCTCATGAATGTCGCAACCAAGCTAAAGTGACAAAGTGCAAGCTCTGTGGGAAGACTCGTCACAAGAGCGACGATTGCTGGAGTACGAAGGCGCATAAAGTGAAAAGTTCAGCCTGCGTGGTCAACGAGAACCACGATAATTTTTCTTTGTGTCACCCAACTGGATAACACAAGAAAGGGAAAAGTCGTGACACTTTTGATAAAAAACCGGATGAAGAAAACCCGTTTTTCTGGTGGAAGGAATGCCAGTAGTTGAAGGGCAAGTGCTCGGTCGAACAATTAGAGTTCTTCGTGATACGGGCAGCAATACTGCAATTATCCGAAGAGATTTAGTTCCCGATCAGCATTTGACCGGAAAGAGTAGCAGAGTCCTGCTTATTGATGGCTCTGTAATTGATGTGCAAGAGGCCAAACTCCATGTAAATACACCGTACTTTACTGGAGAAATCACAGCCTTATGTATGAACAAGCCGCTTTATGATCTTGTGCTCGGAAACTTACCTGGTGTCAGAGGACCTCACGAGCCAGATATTAACTGGAAGCATGCTTCAGTCGACGAAAGAGACACTGCGTCGCTAAACACCAGTGTGCAAGTGATACCTGTGGAGCACCCTCACTATGTTTCCGCCATGGTCAAGCCACAAGAGGATAAGACGACTCCATTGTGCGACGTTACCAAAGAACAATTTGCACAGGAACAGCACACGGACAAAACGCTGAAATCTCTGTTTACTAAAGTCAACAGAAAGTTCAAGTCACCAAAAGGCCACTGCTACTCGTTCCTTGAAAAAGGTGGGCTTCTCTACCGACAGTACTGTCTTGCTACCGGCAGAACATGTAACCAGCTCGTCGTGCCGAAGATGTTTAGAAGACCTATCCTTGAAGTCGCACACGAAGGTCTTATGGCCGGACATCAAGGCATTCGGCGCACGACAGATCGAGTCTTGGCGGATTTTTACTGGCCAGATCTGCATGGCGACGTGAAACGTTTTGTCAAGTCCTGCGATAAGTGCCAGCGAACAACACCAAAAGGCAAAATAGGTGTTGCGCCTCTGGGTAACATGCCTATAATACGTACACCTTTTGAGCGCGTTGCGGTCGATTTAATCGGTCCTTTTTCACCGAAATCGGACCGTGGCAACCGCTATATTCTGACCCTCATAGATTTTGCCACCCGATATGCGTATGCCATTGCTCTTCCTGCAATTGATGCTGTGCATGTGGCAGAGGGAATGATTGAGATTTTCTCTCGCATTGGTCTACCAAAAGAGATTGTAAGCGACCAAGGAACAAGTTTCACATCGGAACTTATGGAAGAGGTGGGCCGTCTACTTGCCATCAGGTTTCTACGAACAACTCCCTATCATGCCATGGCGAATGGGCTCGTTGAGAAGTTCAACGGTACCCTGAAGACCATGCTGAAGAGGATGTGCCAGGACAAACCTCGATCATGAGACAGGTACCTTGCTCCACTGCTCTTCGCCTACAGAGAGGTGCCGCAAGCAAGCCTGGGCTTCTCGCCTTTCCAGTTGATTTAGGTCGACACGTACGAGGACCACTGACGGTGCTCAAGGAGCTGTGGACCAATGAAGATATCGACGGCGACACTCGCACAACTTACACCTATCTTGTCGATCTTCGAAATCACCTTGAGGAGACATGCCAACTCGCCCATGACGAGTTGGAGAAGGCACGCGCAAAGCAAAAAACCTACTTTGAGCGGAAGAGCCGTCCTCGCAAGTTAAATGTTGGCGATAAAGTACTTCTTCTACTGCCTACTGATTCCAACAAGTTGCTAATGGAATGGAAGGGTCCATTTGAAGTCGTCGAACGGAAGAATGAGGTAGACTACATTATGAACATAAGTGGAAAAAGAAAAATATTCCACATCAATATGCTTAAGAAGTATGAGGAACGCGAACCTTCACAAGTGCAGCAGGTCTTTGCCATAAGCGAGATCACCAAGCCTTTGACAGAACTCACACGGAAAGGACCAAACAACATTCTCGCGTGGGGACCGGCTCAAGAGCAAGCGTTCAGCATTTTCAAGAATAAGCTCGGCAATGCTCCCATTCTACAAGCACTCAACATGACAAAGAGTAGGATAACATCGGAGCGGATTACCTGAGCCGTTTCTAAATCGCTGAACGAACACGTGTATACTACCATAGAGTTAAAATGTTTAACCTTTGGAGTGCTGCAGGACAAGAAGACAATTACCGACTTTACTTTTAAAGCAACAGTTGTATATGTAGTGGACTCGTTGTGAAAGTGTACCTCCGTGCAACACGTTGGCCTTTGTTTTCCGCCTTCTTCCCCATTAGAAAAGTTGTGAACAACTTTCTTAAAACCGGGGGTTGTCAAGATATGGACGGAAGCGCGCGAAAAACAAAAAGACATTGCCGTGTTCGCCGTGCGGGGGCGATGACGAAGTGGTGTGGTCGTGTGGCGCATGGCGCGTGGTGCGCGCGAGTGTTCTGAGCTGCTCGGCGTTGAAGGCCAGCCGGTTCTCGCTGGACGGGGCCCGGTCCAGAGAACCCAGATCGCCCACTACGCCATCCTCGGACGCAAAGGACCTGTGTTCCTGCTGGGCAACCGGTCCAGGGAGCCAGGCGAACGGGACAACTCGTTCTCGGATGCCAGTGACCTGCGTTCCTGCTGGGCAACCAGTCCAGGGAGCCAGGTGAGCGGGGCAACCGCGGTCCAGAGAGCCAGGCGAGTGGGGCAACCGTTCGAGAGAGCCAGGCGAGCGAGGCAACCGGTCCAGGGAGCTTCAAGGGCCTGTGTTCCTGCTGGACAACCGGTCCAGGGAGCCAGGCGAGGTGGTCGCTTTCCCGGGCCACTGCCACGACGAGCCTGCTGCCGGAGGCAAGAGCAGTAGCGAGAGCTGTTTCACGGCTACCACGGCTGTGTCTGCTACCGTCGCTGCTGCAGCTGCAGATCCCATGATGCCGTGGGTAGGTCCATGGTGACGTCCAGCCGTCAGCCAACCCTTCGGGACCGACATCGGCCTCTACGCGTCAACGGGCTCCACGCAAAAGGAACGCACGGCGAGAGACTTTATAATATATAACAGGACACTCTAGTAGCAGCTTCGGGACTGCATGCATTAACAAACTTAAGTACGTGTCCATCGTGATCTCTGTACGTCTTTGTGCTGTTAATATATATTCTGTGTTTGTGTGCACTCGAGTGGTTGATTGCGTTCCTTGGTGAGTGGTCCTGGGCCCAAACCTCATTACAGTCTCATCACCAATCTAACATCATTACATAATCAGTTTCATCACAGCCGGAAACCTAACTGTGGTTTAATCATGTGAAGTTATTATTTGTTTCAGCGTCCCACAAGCGTTGCCAGTGGCTTCGCAGTTTCTTTTGCAAGAAAAGTTTCAAGTCTTTTGCAGGAACAGCTACTGTATGATTACTAGTGTGCGATGTCGCTGATTTGGCCATTTGGTCTGCTTGCACATTACCCTCAATGCCTCAATGGCCCGGCACCCAGCATATTATTACATGCTGGTTTGCTATATGCGCTCTGCATAGGGTGGAATAGAGCTCAATGAGTACAGGATTTTTGTGTTTGCAGAGAGAGTGACATCAGGGCTTTCACAATGCTTAGAGAGTCTGTAAATATAACTGTTTTTTAAAGTTTTGTTTTTGTTATATGATTCAAAGCTGACAATAGTGCATAGGCCTCAGCCGTAAAGATACTTGTTTGCGGGTGGAGTACACCGGATTCCGAGAAAGATGGGCCGACGGCTGCATAAGAAACCCCAGCATGTGATCTAGAAGCATCTGTGTAAAACTCTGTACACAAGTACTTGGATTGAAGCTCTAGGAAATGAATTTTAATGTGTGCCTCTGGAGCGTCTTTCGTGACCTCTACGAACGATGTGTCACACTCTATGATCTGCCACTGCCACGGCGGTAACAGTTTAGCAGGAGGCATAGGTCGATGTTCAAGCACTGGAACACCTATTTGCTCACTAAGATTCCTTACACGTAATGAGAACGGTTTCCTCGCTGCAGGTTGGTTATGGAAGAGTGTAGCAGCGGTCATATCGTTTATGGTGGAAAAAGAAGGATGTTCATTGTTTGCTTGTACTGACAGAAAATACGTGAAACTGCTATATGAACGCTGCAGTGACCACTGGTTCGACTCTACATAGAGGCTCTGGATCGGGCTTGTTCGGAAAGCACCGGTCGCGAGGCGGATACTTAAATGGTGAACGGGGTCTAGTATTTTTAACGCACTTGGCGTTGCGGAGTTATAAATTATAGCTCCGTAATCAAGGCGTGAGCAGACAAGACTGTTGTACAAGTTTAGGAGGCATTTTCGATCACTACCCCATGTTGTCACTACCCCTACCACTACCCCCCACAGCAACTGCCTCTAGGGGCGTACTAAGTTTTAGTTCCCGGCAGGCAATACCTCTGTCGACTACAATAGCCACACCACCGGAAGACACGACTGTGTCATCGCGGTCCTTACGAAAAATGGCGTATTGTCGGAGAAAATTTGTTTGCGTGTGTTTGATGTGTGTTTCTTGGACACACAGCACCTTTGGATTATACTTATGTAGGAGTTCTTTGATGTCATCGAGATTGTGGAGGAGTCCTCGGACATTCCACTGCAATATTTGTGTATTCATGTTGAATGTGGGTTTTGTGCTGTGTGTTAAGAAAGAGGAATTACTTCACAGAGCCCTTTCCGGGCGCCGTGATGCGGTGTTTTTCTTGTTTGGAGCGATCGCGAGACTCTCGCGGCTCCTTAGGCGCAAGTGGCGCCGTCTGGCTGGTTGTTGTGTCCATAGCCTCTTGCAAGGCGCTGGACACGCGCGAGCGGTTGGTTTGACGAGAAGGCCACCAGCCCAGAGGTCGATGGCCCCTTCTTGTGAGTTGGCGGAGCAGCGCTAGCTGCACCCTCCGAGGGGGCAGATAGCGTCGCCGCCGGCCCACTGTGCGTGTGCTAGACAGCCGCCGGGGGCCGATGTGGCGCTGCGCCCTGACACGCCACTTCGGCAAAGCTGATTTTTGGCAGGTACGATACCCGCCTGCGTGCCTCCTTGAAAGTTATGTTTTCCTTTACTTTGATGGTGACTATTTCTTCTTTCTTCCAAGACGGGCATGACCGCGATTATGCGGCATGCTCGCCATCACAGTTGACACAGTGTGGAGTGTTTTCGCACGTTTCAGAGGCATGGTCACCGGAACTACATTTAGCACATGTCTGTCGGCCTCGGCAGTTCTGGGAACTGTGGCCGAAACGCTGGCACTTGAAGCAACGAAGACGATTTGGTACATAGGGTCTGACCCGTTGCTTGATGTATCCGGCCTCAATGGATTCGGGCAGAACGCTTGAGTTAAAAGTAAGTATCAGGTGCTTGGTCTGGATTTCCTTGCCGTCGCACCTCATCTTAATTCATTTAACATTGATTACATTCTGCTCACTGAAACCCTCTAGGAGTTCAGCCTCACTCAGCTGCAACAGGTCATCATCTGATACAACGCCACGGGTGGTATTCATGGTACAGTGCGGGGTTACTGTTACTTGAGCATCTCCAAATGACACTAGGTTGGGAAGTTTCTCGTACTGTTTCAGATCACGGAGCTCCAAGAGGAGATCCCCGCTTGCCATCCTGGATGCTTTATAGCCTGGTCCAAAAATATCCGTCAAAGACTTTGAGACAAGGAAAGGTGAAATTGTTCGTACTGATTTATCCGACTTTTCAGAATGAATAACATGAAAGCGGGGGAAGTTATGCGTTTGGCGTCCAAAAAATTGGAAAACATCTTCGGTGCGCCCTCTATTCTGACGGCGATCGTGGAGTGGGGGGAATGGTTCAGCCATAAGTATTGGTGGATTTTTCGGCAGCGACGCCAGCCACCCACCATGGAGCCCAACGAGGGGACACTGCAGAAACTGGAAAAGCCAGGTCCTGCAAACGCCAGCTGTACGCGACTACTATAACCAAATATGGAGTATCCAAGGTTGGCTACCCACACAAGGTTAACCCTAGCTGCCTAGAAAAACGGAAGTAAAAGGGAAGTGAAAAGAAGACAGGATAGATTGAAAGTGAGAGAGAAAGACGAAGATGAGGAGGACAGGAAAAGGCAACTGCTGATTTCCCCTGGGTGGGTCAGCCCAGGGGTGCCGTCTATGTGAAGCAGAGGCCGAAGAGGTGTGTTGCCTCCACCGGGGGGCCTTAAAGGTCCGAACACCCGGCATCAGCTCAACCTCCAGGATCCCCCTTTCCCCAGACACGGCTACACGCGGGAGGGTCCAACCCTCATGTGCTCGGGTACGTGGTGGCGCAACTCACCAAACGCCTGCTGATGCAGACACCCCTGCGGGCAGAAGTTTTGCCCTGTTAGAGGCTCAATGTCCAGTATTTAGACCAAATCAAATTACTACTTCAAACCAGAAACTTGCAAGAGGATAAACAGAACAAGATCCCAAAGTCATTGAATGTTTTCTGGCGGCCAAATTCCGGTCGACAAAAACAGTGCTGCATTTTATCTCATCTAAGCACCTTTTCTATTCTTGAGACTGAAAAATAAAGAGCAGTAGAGTTACGTAAATGTACGTACTTCAGTAGAACCCTGATGTTACGTTCCCGGGTGCTGCGTTTTCCAGGCTGTTATGTCGTTTTCGGCCAATCCCGGCACAGCTCCCATGGAACCCAATGCATTGGTAACCCTGCTGTTGCCTCGCAACTGTAGGACTGTTCCTGCATCATACATTGCGAACTGCCACTCCGCGCCGGCTCGAGCGGCCATTTTGACTTTTTATGTTGCTTGGCTTGGTGGCTTGACGAAGGCACTGGCCGCCCAGAGTGCCGGGGGCGACACGTATGACATACTTTCGGTTTCCGCCAGTAAAAGTATGGCCTTTGAGATCCGTATTTGCTATCTAAAGATGGTGTCTATGATGCGTTGTGGCCCTAAAATTAGTTTTGGCGCTTAGATGTTCGGTATAAAGTACAAGGGCGATAACGCCATCGCCACGCAACATATGCTGTATGTGCGAGTGAAAGCGTGCGAGGGGAGCCGACGACCGCGTCTAAATCTCGCGCGCGCAAGAAAAGCAGGGAGGGAGGGAGCGCACCTTCTTCCGTTGCACTCGAGGCAACGGCGAGGGAGCGATGAGAGAGGGGGAGGGAGAGATAGCGAGGGGCGTTGTACTCTAGCATCAATTGCATAGTACGTGGCGGCGCCGTATCTTGAAAGCGATCTGTGTTGGAGGCAGAGTCTAGGTAGTGTAGGCACAGAACACCTAGTGTAGGTGCGTCAGCGGCTCGTAGCTTTGTGCGTGCTGTGTGTTCTCGGCGCTCAGTTTGTGTTGAAGCGATAGACAACAGCACGAAGGTCATTTCGCTCGCTGCTGCAGCGGCGCTTCCTCACACCAGCGTTTGACAGCGCATGTCCACACTCATCGAGTTTGATGTGTTCACGTTTGCCTGTGCGCGCTGACACCATGCTTGTTAATATAGTTAATAAGCGAATGTTTGCAAGTTTATAAAGACAATATAACTACTATCCTTACTTTGTATAGCTGTCTACTAATTTGGTATCGCAATCGATGGTTCGGGATTCGGGGGAAACCGACTTTTTTTCCCACGTAAGAATTAAAATATTGTGTGCAGTACAACACTACTCTCATTTCTCAATTTTTCCTATTTCTCTGCCCTAGCGTTTCTTGGCTATTACGTTTGCTTTTTTTACGGTCCCGTGAAAAACGTATCAGCGGGGTTCTACTGTATAATTATCCTTCTTGCAAGCTGCCACCTTTTCAGACAGCGGCGAAAGTGTTTTCTAAACTGCAGTATTCCAGACATGTTCAGTAGAATAGACAATAGGAGAGTGCGAATATAAATACTAGATTTGAAATCGTACACAGTACAAGCTCAATAATTCGGATTTCACGGGAGCAAAAAAAATGTCCAAATTAACCGAATGTCGAATTATCAAGGGTATCAAGAAAACAATAAACAAATGCTTACTACGCCAACATGCTCTTATTTACAGTATGAATCAGCAAATTCTGTTTCTATTTTGCACTAACGCAATGCGGAAGCTGCAATTCTCATCTCGTGACTGATTAGAGCTCGCTGCAGCGCGCGTCTTCATCTGAGACGCGCTTTTCACTAGCGCGTGCACATCACAATAATTTTTTCGCCACTGTCACCGGGTCGCTGCCCATCGCGATGCCAACGTTGCTTTTTATCCTCGACAGCTTTGCACTGAGTAAAAATAAAACTATTGTTTGCCACAACCACGGCCACTGTCAACGCGATCATGCACGGCGACCTTGGGGTTCTGAAGACACGTGGCCGACGCACGCACTGAGTCAAAACGAAACTACTTTTTGCCACAACCGCTGTGGACGAAACCAATGCGATCGCGGATGGCGACTACGCAGTTTTGAAGGCACGCAGCCAACTCGGTGCTAAGCGCATCGGCAAACGCAAGAATAAAAGCTTTAACGGCTCAAATAGGCATGAAGCATTCTGGCGTTGCTGTCATTCCCGTACGATTTCCACTGATGGCTATGGCGATGCGAACTCCGTCTCTTCGTTTTGGTGGACACTAACGCCGTTATGGCTCGCTTGCGTTGCATATTTGCGACGGTCTGCGCTTGCCGAGCTCTGGGAGTTGTCCGAATTAACTGATGTGCAGCCAAATACGTCCGAATTAACAAGTTTCATTGCATTAATAATGCAAACGTCGGCCGGGACCAAAGGACGTGTCCGAATTAACCGATTTTCCAAATTAATGAGGGTCGAATTAACAAGCTTTTATGGTATTGAATCAAACAAAGAAAAAGAAATCGAAATACTGAATCGAATATGTGAAAATTTATCACAAAGTTCAATCCTTAGAAATTTTGTGCAAGAAAGCACGGTGCTGCATATGCCCAGGAGGCATTGCATAAGAATGTTGCAAGCTATCACTAATTTCGGAATATAGAGATCAAGATGTATAGTAGGGTTTATATTATTTTAAAAGGGAATACGAAATTAGTATGCCAGCACTGTTCTATATCAAGGCCTGCGAAACATTTAAAAAAAATAAATACAATGTCTGTTGAATAGAATCCAGTACTTTTTGCACTCTGAAGCTGAAAAAGTGAAGTTATTCAGCACAACATATGTACGAGATTTTGAGTTTATTAGTGGACCTATGGTTAATGGCAATCTTTTATTGCATAGAAAGTTTTTGTTTTCAGTTTTCCTCAAAAAAAAGCTGGAAGGGTTTTCCTAGCTTTACAGGTCATGGGCTTTGCAGGTTATCATCGCACGCGAGGCACAATCCTTGCCACAGACAAAATTGAGGACAATGCATCACACGACACGATAACCTGTTTTGTGCGGCGATGGGAAAGAGCATGGGCCTTTTTGCTGTCGGGTGCAGCGTCATTTGCCACCTGTCAAAGTTTCCGAAATCTAGAGGCTCACAGCCAATTTGCAGAACGCCCTTTTTTTGGGTAATCCAATTGTTCCTTTCAATTTTTTGCCTCTATGAAAGGAAGCAATGACAGCTCACCAAATCTGTTCAGCACCAGACCTATAGAGCAGTAAATGCGGCAGTTGCAAGAGGAAGTACATGCTCACACTGTGCAAGGTGATGAGGCAGGGTTCCCGATCGCAGAGCGTGCCAGTTTTCACCTCGACTGGGCAGCTCCAGGTCACAGGCCAGCTCGAGTACCGTGATACCTAGACTGAAAAAAGTAGACAGAACAAATGAAGTGTTAGCGAGTTTGAAGCCCACCCAAACTCATTCGTGTCAAAAAATTTATTGAAACGTAAACTTCTCAGAAAGAAATTATTAAAGGGGTGGTGGTTGTGGTTGGCTGCAGGCAGATCTGAGATAGAATAATGTAACCACTCTGTTCCAACGATTTTCTTTTTTGCACTTGATCAGTGGCGCACGGTACTTTGTCTACGTTTTCACAATGGTTAGCCATTTATGCACAATAGACAATAAGAGAAATGGAATAGAGTGAAAGGAATCTTACCAAGGTAAAAGTTTGGGCTAGTCGGTCGGTCATTCTAAATAGGGTTACTGCATTGTATGCATATTTGGAATAAATGAATCCTAACCTTGCTGGATGAAAGAAATCCTAGCCTTACCCTTGCAGTAATTGCCAGTGATGGCTCTGCCTCTGCACTGTCAAATCCTGCATCTGCAGCATTAACATATACACAACAGGCGAAATCCTGTGAGCGTCCACCCTGACATCCCTTTGGACACCATTCAGGACTTACAAACAGCAGTGTGGTTGTCTTTAAATTATTTAAAAGGTGTCCTGCACCACTTTTAATCGAAGTCAAGAAATGCATTTGAAGCTAAAATAGACAATTTCAGAAACACTTTCCCGCAAAAAGCACTTCAGTTATTGGCAACCAAACACGCCACTCGCGGTATTTCCACTCCTTCACCCCGTGGCGGCCGCGGTATCTACGCTACATAGCAGACCACAGCTACATGCAATGCGCAGCGTTTGCTTTGAGCATGACAGGGCTTGAGTGCGTGATCGCATGCTGCTGTCTGGCCGTGCTACGTGGTGCAGACCGGCTTTGTCGTTCACCAGCTTGACCGACGGATAGTAGCCACATCCAACTTGGGCATTTTGAAGCACTGTCAATAGCTCAATTCAAAGCGAAGTCCGCCAAGGAATCTAACTAGGAGCAGCCAGGAGTGAGCACGGCTGGCAAGTGTGCGTGAGGTCCCTTAAGTTTCGCATGGTTTAAGGCTAGTTGTGTGTGCAAACCTAATTGAAATTAGAGAGACCCAACAGCCACGATACGAATAAGCAGTCTGGTCAAAGTTCAGTTCGTACGTGGGCGGCCGCGACCGAGTATGAGCAGACGATAGTCAGCTTCTTCAGGAAGTATGCAATTCTTATTGAAATTCAAAAGCAGTTTTTCGTTTACGTCAGCCTGTTTATTGAACAGCGTCAATAAATATACATGGTAACAGTAGGAAGAAGTGCATTGATCCAAACACTCACCTTGACTGATGTCAGCTATTGGCCAATAGCAGCCACGTATGGGAATATGCTATATGACGAAATATAGCGCCCGGAAAGAAAGTGAGAAGGCTTCTGTTGAAAAGAAAGTGTTTGAAAAAAAAGGTGATGTCATGTTCTATTTCAAAGTTTAACGTGCCGCACAATACTGCGAAATTTCGCCAAGATGTTCACTGCAGTGTATGCTATCTGTGGACTGCGTTTTTTCACTATGCCCGAAGTGTGGTTCCGGACCTCCTAAATTCTGGAGTTTTACATGCCAAAACCAAGTTCAGACTCTGATGAGACATGCTGTAGTTGAGGACACGGGATGAATTTTGACCACCTGGGTTTTACTACGTAAAGCTAAACAAGGGCGTTTTTGCATTTCACCCCCCATTGAAATGTGGCCACCACAGCTGAGGTCTAAACTGTGACCTTGTCTTTCAACTACAGCCTGTATTGTTGTGCACCATTTCCTTGATGTTCCAGCATAGCTTAGATGATCTGATGAGAAGCAGCATATTCAGCATGATACGGTTAGCCTCAATTGCATGGAACTTGGTAACGGTAGACTTCGCAGAAATTTGTGTCAGCAAGCTTACGTTTGCAATCCTCGAATTCAGAGCAGGTCAGCAGCTTTGTCGGGTGGGGCATTTTGGCGGAAAGTTCTGACCTGCCTACTTGGCGAGAATCGTTGCGGCACAAGACGCCGACACACGTTTAACTAATAGGGCCCGAGCAGCCCAAGACTAGCTTTGTAATTTTCCTATGCATAGCGTTTTTGAGATGGCATCGGGAAACCAAAACGAAGTCTAGCTGGCAGACGATGCTGGAATACAATGCCACCAGAGCAAAACATGATACTCGCGTTGTGCCACCTGTAGCAGGAAACGGCGGTGTGTTTGAGTGACCGCCTATTAACCCATTGGCTTCCGCGCTCTCCGCGGCCGTTCCCGCCTGGTATTCCGCCGGAAAACTTTCACGCCCGCCGGCGGCTTGGGTAGGTGCACCTAAACCGCAATAAAATCCGCAACAAACATCATAGAATAACAAACTTTGTTTTATTTGCTTAACAATGCTTGACTGCATCAGGTGCTTCAGTATGACTTTCGTGTGTGAAAAAGTTTAAAGCACACGGGCATGTGAAGAGCAACTTCACATTTTTCACACTCCCATCGGCTCTCGGACTTTTTGCCGTGTGCCTTACAAACTAAGCAAAGTCTTGATGGATTTTGCTTGACTTTGTTTGGCAGGATATGGCGAGGAAAATGAGCCCATTCGGCGGCTTGTAGGCGCATTGGTGAGGCCGCTACAGGCGGGTTTCTTCGATCATGGTAGAGGGGCAGAGTGGTCTCTTCAAAAATGGCCTCAGCGAGATTGACCTTCCAATCAGTGTAGTGGAGCCGCTTGCCATTTGCTTTGACAAATAGAGCATAGCTGTTATAAACAGTGATGTCCATAATGTAAAAGAAGATTTTCTTGTAGCCTTTCGCATATCTTCTCATGATGGGAAAGGAAGCGAGTTGTTGGTCCTCGCGATTAACTCCTCCCATGCCTCGGTTGTAATCAAGTACAACTTGCGGTTTCAAAACTGGCAAGCCATTCTGGCGACCCTTCTTTCCTGAATCGGTCACATTAGCTGCATTGTGCAAGGTAGAGAGCATAGTTATTGCTTTTTATCTTGCCATGTCAGAGCCATGATGCCTCGTGCAAAGAGAGCTTTGCATTCACCTTTTTTCATCTTGAGTTTCTTGAATTCATCTGGCAGGTTCTTACGGTGTAGACAAACTGTACCCACTGCATTCGAACCAGATTCTTTAAGGTGACGAAACAGTATCGGTGAAGAATACCAGTTGTCCATATATATCGTGTGGCCATCAGGTAAGTGTTTTCCAACGAGGTCAAGAACAACGGCCTCACTGCACAATAGCCCATCAGTTGCTGGTGTTTTCTCACTTTTTGCAGTATAAATTGAGAAATTCAGGCAGTAACCACTGGATGACTCACACAGTTTGTAGAATTTCAATCCAAATCTTGCTCGTTTCGAAGGATTGAAATGAACGTAAGACAGCCGACCGCGAAACTTCATCAGGCTTTCGTCGACCGCAAGATCTTCGGGATGATAGGCTGCACCAATGGATTTTAGTATGTGATCAAGGACAGGCCGTATCTTTCAGAGCCTATCTCCATTTTGGGGAATGCTGTTGTCGCAGAAATGCAGATAGCGTGACAGTGCCCAAAAGCGATGTCTTGGCATGACAGTGGCAAAAAATGGTGTGCTGATGACAGGTCTCGTTGACCAGTAGGACTCAATGCTGCTCTTTTTCACTTGGCTCATCAACACGCACATGGCGAAATAAGCTTTCATTTCACCTGGCGTTGTTTCATGCCATGAGGGGTCGGGATGCGAGCGCTGCTTCTCGCTTGCAAAGGCGTTTGTGTGCAAAGCAATTATCCCCCAAATCTCTTCTCCAAGAAGCGCGTAAAACATTCCAAGAGCACTCGGATTTGCACCTACTTGAAGCTCTATGGATCTCTTGATACCTGGTTGGCCGCTGAAAGGGTGCTCGACAATTTTTGCAACACTGTCATCTTCTTCCCATCGCCAGTTTTCAATCCTGCGCTTCTTTGGAAATTTCTGCGAAGCATCCATGGAGGCGTCTGCTGAACACAGATTCTCTTCTTCATCACTACCACTTTCATCAGTTTGGCAGTCCCCATTGTCTAACAAAACATCGTCCTCATCACAAACGTCACTTTCTTGGTCACTGTCGAACACAAGATTCAGTATTTCTTCATCCGTCAAACCGCGTTTCTTCCGTGACGCCATGTTTCGAAAAAGCCGCGATAGTGCACCACTTTCAAACAGCTAAAAAACCTGGACAACTATGTCCATCTAGCGGATAATATGTAAGACACAGTAATGAACTATGGCTGTTTTTGTTTCCCTGTTTCCTATATTTGTTCCCGGATGCGTACTGTAACAAATCGTGACGTCAAGAACTGGAACAGCAGTACTACAAATATGGTTAATTACGTTTCTTATTACTCGCCCAAACTGTGTTGCTCATGCTGTGTTTTTTAATGTTTGCACATGGTTGTGCTTGCTTTTCTTAAATTGCATGTATAATTTTTTTTCTCGAACTTGCCTGCTTAATTTGCTTGTTTATGTTTCCCCAACTCCCTTTTCGTTTATTCTTACACTGTCCTGATTGCGTCGCTGGAGCGCAGATTGTACAGGGGTCAGGGCCTCAGTCAGGCGCTTGCTAGCGCCTTTAGTCCTGACCCTTCTGGTTTTCTGTAAGCAAACTGGAGAATTTGTGAATAATAAAAAAAGATGTGTTTTCCGGGAATGTATAAACCATTAAAAGTGAAGTGTAACTGTATTTGCTCATTTTTTGTCTTCTGGATTGCGCACGATGGCACTGGGAAATCGTAGGAAACGGGAGTGTCTCAATGGGGTTCCACTGTACCTGAAGATGTCGGCTGCCTTGGTGAAGTGGCCCTCCATCAGCTCCGGTGCAAGGTAGCAAGGGTCGCCCTCCAGAGGGTCTGAGGGGTCGTCCTGCAAGATCAAACACCTGGTGAAAACTATTTTGGTGGGCATACATTGGTGCAAGAATTGCAGTTCTTTAAGGGGAGATGTGGGCCCTTGAGCGAAAATTTCTTAAATCTTTATTCGTTGAGCTATGGTGCTGTAAACTTCTACATATGTGTAATTTGATGTGCTTATTTTAAATGAGGTCTATTTTTCTTTATCTCCTTTAAATATATCTTCTGCAAAGGTTTGCAAAGAACGTGTCCTTTCGATTTTGCTAAATAAGGTACCAATACCTTCTGTATGGTTCAAGGAATGCCGTAAGACCAACCTTATTGCTCTGCCTTACTTAGAATGCGAGTTGCAAGGTTTCGAAGTTGAAGCTTGAAACAGTGTTTTTCTGGTGCCTAACTTTGAAGTCTCGCAACTCGTGTTCTAGATAAGGCAGAGAAATAGGATTGGTCTTATGGCATTCTTTGAATGATACAGAAGCCATTGATACCCTGTTTAGAGAAATCGAAAGAACACATATTTTGAAGACCTTTGCAAAAAATTATTTAAAGGAAGCTCACATAAAATTAGAACTAGAGGAAAGAACCAAAAATGGACTGCATATTCAAAATAAGCACATACCATTACATATATGTACAACCTTTCAGCAGCATATCTCGAAGAATGAATCTTTTTTTCTAGAACGCACTTCCCCCCTTAAAGCAGGTACAAATACCAACCAAGTGAAAATATTAACCAAGCTCAATACAGCTTTCATTCCAGCTCGGAAACAGCCAGATGAACTCCACATCCCTTTGATTGCTTCTACGCTCAGGCATTTTCTTACGCCACATACATTTCCATACACAGCTGCAAACGCTAGAGCAACTCCTTTACTGCCTGCATTTGCCACAAAATAAACAGGCATCACATATGCAAGACATAGGAAGGCATTCTGCGTTTTGATGTAATATTTCTTTATATATATTGCAACTCTGTTACATAAAAAAGAACAAACGGATGTCTGTGCGACTGCATGGTTTGTACATTATCTGTGCACCCCTCCTCCAAAACCGTGCATCAAGTACCAGAGGCACAGAAATTGGCAAACAAGAAGCAATTTGACCACACATTAGCTACACAAGTTATAGCGGCAGAGATTATTCCACATTTCATTATTAAGCACATGGAGTAACAGACTCTAAGTGCCTGTACTGCAGCCTGCAGTACAGGCTGCAGAACTTGGACAGAAACACGACTCCTACCACGACACCCATCAGGGTGTCCACTTCAAATACCAGATGGCACTAGCATAATTCCTCTAGAATCCAGAATATATTTGCAACATTACCAGCTTAAAGGAATGCTATAGAGAAACAGTACATCAGTTTAGACATAAGTCTTCCAGCAAAATATTTTGATTAGTTCAGTAGTAAGAGATTGATTACTACTAGACGACAAAATGATGACTGAACTAGTAGATCTTTAATTTTATGTTGAAGGCCCAGAGCCAGTACGTTGGTATGAAATCATGAACTTCAATGCACTTTCTCTTGTTTTTGCCAAAGGGGCTCAGTAGAAATTCTGTAAACATGTCAAGGTCAGTCTTTGGCTCCTTTAGACTACCATGTAGTCCACCAATGTTGCCATTGTAGCTGCCCTATGTTTTTTTTTCTAACAGTGTTGCTAAATAGGTGATTTTCTTTTAATCGTATGCATTGTGTACTTGTACTGTATTTTGTTCCTTCATCACTACTTTGTAGCCCCTCCCCTCTATGATGCTTCATAAAGAAAGCCAGAGGGTATCAAAAATAAATAAATAAATAAATAAAATAATATGTAGTCTATCGGCAAACTGAACTTCCAAGGTGGAATTACCATCTCTATTTCGCTTCTCGCGTCTTCAGAATCTCTCACAGTATGAGTGGCTTGGTATTCCAGAAGGACAACTTACAAATACAGCTTGACAGATTTTTCTCTTTAGTGTCCCTGAAGAGTAGTCTGCATAGTCTGCGTAAGCATTTTCATGAAATTCAGGTGTTGTTGTCCTTATGTCTCCACTCATTCTCGATCGTATGTGTTTCAGAGACTTGGCTTGGTGATAGGAATCTACTGCTTTCCTTCATATAATGCCGAATATTGCAACCGTACTTCATCTCAACATGGTGGTGCAGCCATGTTTATTGTTTCTGGGATCAGGTACAGACGAAGGCTAGATCTTCATCTAAACATCTGTGACTGTGAGTCAGTGAGGATCGAAGTTGATTACTCTGTCTTAGGTGAAGATCATAAAAATGTCTTTGGTTCCATTTATCGATCTTCACATTCCCCAATTTCGGCCTTTTGTGATGTACTGGGTACCTTTCTTGATATTATCTCGAGAGAAAACAAGTCTGTTGTCCTAATGGGCGACATAAATATTAACTTACTTGATGCTTATTCCTCATGCCTTCTCCAATATGTTAGTTGTTTTCACAGTTACGGCCTTGAGTCTCTTCTCTTTCTTCCTACTAGCTGCTCTGTTGATGGCTCAGGAACACTAATTGATCATGCTCTGACCAAACTCCTCGCCCCTCCTTCTGCATTCATTCTTCAAAGTCATATTACAGATCATTTTCCCGTAGCTCTTTGCTTTCACAACAGTCTTCGCGTCAATACCACAAGTTTTGTTAAACAATTGTTTGATCGTGTTAAATTTGTAGAATTAATATCAAGCTCTTATTAGTCTTGTGTTACGTCCATGGACAATGTTGAGTCAGCTTACAGAAACTTTTTCTCAATAATAACCAACTGTGTCACTTCATCTATGACGGCCCCCTGTACAGTGCCATAAAAGTTATTCCTCTCCTAGGAATCCCTGGTTAGCATAAGGATTACTTATTAGCTTACGTAAAAAGATTACCTATATAAAAAAACTAAAAGGCAGCCAATTAATCTGCGCCTAAAAGATTGCTACAAACAATACTGTAACACTTTGAGTACACTAATAAAGAACGCAAAGAAGAGCTATTACCAAAATGAAATTACTCGTTCTGGTTCTGACAAAAAAACAGTGGTGTTTGATCAATTCATTTCTCAATAAACCTACAAGTCCTACTATAACTAATATTCCTCACAAAGCATCCATTACCTATACCCCAGTCGACATCACTAACGCATTCAGTGAACACTACTCCACCATTTCTATTCCATCTGTTCTCCCAGACAAACTTGGTCATTGCGGACATTCATTTTTTCTTTTCCCCACAACTCCTGAAGAGGTAAAGAATGTAATAATCAACCTAAAAAGCTCTAGGGCTGGTGTGGATAATATTCATGCTAATCACATAAAATTGGTTGCTAATGTTATTGCGAATGTGCTCGTCTTCATAATTAATCTAATTTTTCAAACGGGTATATTGCAAAGCGTGTTAAAAATGAGCAAGGTAACTCCGCTATTTAAAAATGGTGATTAATCACTAATTTCCGATTACATACCAATTGGTATTCTTCCATTCTTTAGCAAAGTTATTGAAAAACTAATCCACATTCGTCTGTCTAGCTGTCTTGAAAAATTTAACTTATTTCACCCTAGACAATTTGGATTCCATCACAGGTATTCAACTAACCTTGCTCTCATTTACTTCACTGATAAATGCAAAATAAAAATTGACAAAGGTAACTACATTGGTTCTATTTTTTGAGGTTTCACTAAATCTTTTGATACAATTAATCATGATATTCTATACTCTAAACTTGCTTCTTATGGCATTGACAGAACCCTTATAAACCTTTTTCGAAGTTACTTATGTGATTGTGAGCAAGTAACATACATTTCTGGCGTTTCTTCTAACAAAAGAATACTTAACATCGGGGTTCCACAAGGCTGAATTCTTAGTCCGCTTTTATTTTTATTATATATTAACGATCTACCTAAACGTCTAACTTCAACAGAATGCATCCGATATGCCAATGACATGACTATTTTATCTTCGGGTAACTGTTTAAACTATCTTATAACGACCCTTAATGCTGACCTTATAGATGTCTCGACTTGGTGTGCCAAGAACAAACTTCTAATTACTCCTTCCAAAACTAAGTTTATAATCTTCAGTTCTAGGCCCACTAATGATTCGCAAGTTGTGCCAATTTTTATTGATTTGCATGCTATTTATCCATCGAATTACTATTCTATCCTTGGTGCCGAACTTGATTTGCACTTAAAATTTAACTTACACATCCATGAACTACAAGGAAAAACTGCATATGGTATTAGGATTCTACTCAAAGCTAGATGTTATTTTGATTTGCATACTCTAGTTACTCTATAGCATGGGTTCTCAAAGTGGGTTCCGCGGAACCTACGGGTTCCGCAGGCCCCTGCTCGGGGTTCCGCGAGCCACTGATAAATTTTCCCTGGTCCCGCTCTCGACAGGTGTCTAAAACGGCGAACACGAGGTGCGCTTGATCCAAAGAACCTCCATTACCCATGCCCGAGTGTCAAAAAGCACATCACAGTGCGTAACAGCAACGCGCGAACTGCGCAATAAATACGCAAGCAGCTTGTAGCCACCCAACCTCTGAGAACGGGCAGCGCGCCTAAGCTTTCGCACTTGAATCTCGGAGGCCGTAACTTACCACCATGCGCCTTTCTCCTATTTGTAGATAGGGTAGGTGCCGATAGCGTGCGCACTGACATATACGTTGGAGAAAAAAAAAAAAAAAACGCGGAGCACCGCAAATGCGCGCCGCAGAAGAGCAAGAACGGCGTAGCGTCCAACCGAAACGAAGCGGCGCAGTCCGCATCGCCGTGGTCCTCAGCTTGCACCGTGGTCCTCAGCGGCAATCGTACGCGGCACGTGACTGACAGCAACGCCGAAGCGCTTCGTGCCTAATTGTGCCTTTAAAGCATTTATTCTTGCGTTTATCGCCGCGCGTAACACCGCGTTGGCGGCTAGCCGCGTGCCTCCGTAAGTGCGTAGTCGCTATCTCTGATCGCGTCGATAACCACCGCAGTTTCATCCGCAGCGGTTGCGGCAAATAGTAGTTTCATTTTCACTCGATGCGCGCGTCGGCTGCGTGCCTTCACAACTGCGTAGTCGCCTCCCATGGCAGCGTCGATAGCGACCGCAGTTTCGTCCGCACTTCTTGCAGGGAACGGTAGTTTCGTTTTGACTTGGTGCGTGCGTCAGCCGCCTGCCTTCTGAACCGCAAGGTCGCCGTCCATGATCGCGGCCGCGGTTTCGTCGACAGCGGTTGCTGCAAGCAGTAGTTTCGCTTTTACTCAGTGCAAAGCTGTCGAAGATAAAAAGCACCGGCTACATCGCGATGGACGGCCAATTTGTTGGCGATCAGCTGAGTGGCGAAAAAATAATCGGGATGTGCGCCCGTTGGTGCAAAGCGCGTCTCAGATGAAAACGCGCGCCGCGAAGGATGTCGCGAGGCCTTCGCCGCTGCTAGCGCTAATCAGTCATGAGATGAAGAGAATTTCAGCTTCCGCCCTGGTCTTGTGCTAAATAGAAACAAGATTTGACGATTCATTGAGTAAATAAAAGCGTGTTTACGTAGTGCAGCATTTGTTTGTTTTCTTGATACCCTCGATAATTCGGTTAAATCGGGGGGGGGGGGGGGGGGTTCCTTGGCACTTTATGGAGCTTAGCAGGGTTCCCTGGGATGAACGTACCTGAGAACCCCTGCTCTATAGTATGCATTCATTCATAGACATCTAAACTATTGCATAACTTTATAGGGTCAAACCTATCACTCTCATCCGAATTATTACTAAAAGTAATTGCCGATCACATGTTACCAAACTGTACCGCGATCTTAACATACTCTGCATTACTAATCTTGTGAAATTTAATGTTTACATATTTGCATATCAAGCAATAAAAGACCATCACCTTCTAAAGTTTGTTTTCATGCAAGGAATTACCAGTAGAAATAATACAGGTTTTAAATGTGAAGCATTGCTTGGCGAACATTTGCTACTTTGACAGTATCTAGCTAGCGGCCTATGTCTTTGTGCTGTCACGGTCGTTTCGTTAACTTGGTATGTACCAAAATTGGCATACTATGACAAGAGAATATGACGAACATAAATGATGTCACAATATGAATGTCATGACATGCGTGTCATGTAGGTCATAACAATGACTCAGTGAAAAAAGATTAACACTCAAAAGCCACTGGAATGGGTTCTGACGTGGGTACTAATTGAAGGAATCGCTAAAGGATGATGGTAGAAGTCATAGTCATGACCATGACAGAGCAAAAATGGCAATGACTCATCGAAAAAAGCTTAAAACTCAAAAGTAACTGAAATGGGTTCTGACGTGGGTACTAAGTGAAGGAAACACTAAAGGATGATGGTAGAAATCATAGTCATGATCATGAATCAACAAAAATAAGAATGACTCAGCGAAAAAAGATTAACACTCAAAAACCACTGAAATGGGTTCTGACATGGGTACTAATAGAAGGAATCACTAAAGAATGATGGCAGAAGTCATAGTCATGCCATGACTAAGTAAAAATGACTGACTCAGCAAAAAAAAGATGAACACTCAAAACCCAATGGAATGGGTTCGGATGTGGTATTAAGTGAAGGAGAAGGCTAAAGGTAGATGGTCGCAGTCAGAGTCATGAGCATGACTGTGGCTTCCACCTTAAGGTCTCTTAGGTGTAGATAAAGGGACTCCTGAGGATTCATGACAGGAATGTCATGACATGCATGTCATGTAGGGCATGAAAGAGCCGCCTACGTCTTGGTGCTGTCATGGCCGTTTCGTTAACTTGGTAGGCTCCCCGCACACTGCTTCGCATAACATGATTCCCACAGAGCGTGGGATCTGCCGTTTTTTTTCTCTAAAAAGCAATTTTTTGCTTCTAAAAGTTCGTACTAGCTACGGTACTCAGAGTTGATTTTGTTTTAATTAAATAGTGGAAGTCTGCCTCATGCTGTTTCTATTTCATCGTTTCAATGTTTGCTTCACGATTTTATTTGTAACCAATAACACAATTTGACTAGTGAAATAACCTAACCTTTACCGTTATATGCTGAATACTGATTATTAATTTATTGACTAGAATTGTTTAATCATTGAACTTGTTCAATTGTATTCATAATTGTGTTACTGCTCGTATTTTATTGTAACAGCTTTTTGTTATTATTCTTTTTGCTGTTTAGCAATTTTACATTTCATGTAACATAACATAGGAGGTCCCTACAGTGTTTTCACTATGGGAGCTCCTTCTGCATGATATCATACCCACTTCTTTACATGTATTTTATCACAATAAACTGCAAAGAGTCTCAGTACTTGCTCCCATCTTTCCACCACCGTCACAAGAGACTAACACAGGCAACATACGAACCCGCTTGAGGTCGAGGACGAGGCCAAAGTCACCTAGCTTGTAGTAGCCATTCTTGGAGATGAAGATGTTTTCCGGCTTGATGTCCAGGTGGGCCAGGTCATGGTCATGCAAGTGTTTCACACCCTGCGACAACACAACACACTCCAATAAAGACAGCTGCTGCTCAACCCACTGCCGCGTTAATACAGAGCTAAGGCACCTTCATCCCAATGCACGCATTTGTACACGCAATTTGTTTTTGTCAGCTATGCTTAGCAGTTGCAAGGACCAAACCACGGACAACGAGCTGAAATTAATTTTGGCCACCCGGGGTTCTTTAATGGGCCTCTAGACACACACGAGCGTTTTTGCGAGAGTCCCTACAAATTTGCTCAGATTTATGTTGCTCCAAGCATTCGTGCATTTCCCCTTCATTGAAATGCAGCTGGGCACTGAACTACTGACCTCTTGCTTGTCAGCATAATGCAAAAGTCACTGAGCCATCACGGTGGGCAAAAATCCAACTCCAAAATAGCCATGGGTGTCTGCTTACCAGTGACGTGATAAGTGACAGTGGATAACAAAAGCAATGATCAATGAAATGTCCTGCATAAGAGAGATAAAAATAGAGGAAAGGTAGGGAGGTTAGCCTGAAAAAGATACCAGCAGCTACTGTACATGAGGGAAGGGGATAAAGTGTTTTAAAGCGACAGGAAGACAAGCAGGAAAACTGTGCACAGAATAGCAATGCAGAGCTATTGATATCAATAGTAGAATTGGTAGCCTACTATCGATATTGACAGCACTATCATTAATGTAAAATCACATGACATACACATTAACAAAGCAACAAACTTGGCGACGTTCCCTTCTTCGAACATTGTGAACTGAACAGTACCGATAGTTATCGGTACTGTTCAGCTCTTTTTCCATGCATTTCCAACTATTTTGGCAATGTCATTAGTGAAGAAATGCAAAACTATTCATAGTACAGTCAACAGCGATCCAACGTAATACTGTCGACTGTCTTTCCTTTTTTTACACTATTGATAGTTTCAAAAAAATTATCGATACTACTAACAGTCAGTTTACCAAAAGTTTTGCATCCCTGAAAATCCTGAAGTGGCACATCTCACCATCGCAGTATCTGACAAACCCGTGGACCGCCAGAACTAGCGCTCTAGTGGATGTTGGTGCATACATTTGTTATGAGCGCGTACCAGCGATAGGTCAACAAGGAACTCCCAGACGAGCTGCTCGGACAGGTTGTGGTGCTTCTCGGTGTAGGTAGCCAGGCTGCACTCGCACAGCTCCGTCTGGATGTACAACCGGTAGTCCTCCTCCCAGGCTTTGATGAAGCGCACGCAGTGCGGGTGCGGCGGCAGCAGCTCGTGCTTGGCCACCTCCTCCAGCTGCCGCCGACGGTCGCGCTGGCCCCGAAACTGACGATTGGCCACCTTGACCGCATACCACCGGCCGTCATCCAGGCACCGCACCTTGTACACCTGGCGATATGCAGTGACGATTCTTATCAGACATCTTGGGCAACATAAATAAATGAAGAGCTGCAAATTGGGCTGTTCGTATGGCATTTTTGACACAGTAAGGGGACACATACACAGCTGTAACTTTCCAAGAACATTCAAGGTGTTAAGGCCCAACCACAGGCACGCTTCACCACGCGCCGGCACGCGCAAATGCGTCAAATGCATCAAAAGCGTCAGTCGCGAACGGGGTGGCGCGTGCCGGCGCGCGGAGATTTTGTCAGCTGCCGATGCTAGAAAACCAGCGGCGCGAGCCGACGCGACGCCGGCGTCCACCAATCAGAGTCCGCGAAGCCTCTGGCTGCTACGCCTGATGATGGCCGCCGATGCGAAGGCGCCGACACCAACGATCGTCCGAGTGCTTTGGACGCTCGACGCGCGCGACAGTGTTTCTGAAAGACAGTGTTGTGATACTAGGCCGACACGACCCACGACCGTGGGTGGTGGAAGTGCGACGAGAATTCGTGCCGGCTGTTCGAACGACGCCGCCGAACCCAACCTGCCGGCCCGCTGGATTCCGCCGATCTCAGTGCGATCGTCTGCTAAAACATCCAACCTTATCACGATTGCAGACGATTGCGGCAACGCCTGTGCTTGTTGTGTGTATATTTTCTTGTGCTCGAAACGAATGGAAACTTGCTTTCGAAGTGCGAAGTCTGGATAATCAGCACTCGTCTACCGCCGATGTTGTTTACATTACGCGTAGGCCTAGCGCGTCCGTCGAGTTCGACCGGCGGTGAACGAGCCCAGCTGAGAAACTCTGCCGAAGGAAATGAAATTTCAGTTACGTTTTGCGCTGCTGTGATTTGAAATATGGCTCTCCTGACTTCGTGCTGTGTGTGGTGTGGTGTAAATGAACCGTGTGGAACTTCAGGTGGTGAACCGCGGCGTGTTTCGTGTGTGAATTATGTGGTCTCGGGACTCGGGTTTAACGGGCGAGCTCTGCGCTGTTTCCAGCGGCAAAGATAACTTGCGAAAGCGAAAGACACTAGTAGCCGAACAATGGGAAATACGCGTACATCTTCAGCCATGCCATCCGTTTAGTTGAAAGTGCACTCTTCGATTTCGCGTGTGAAATCTAGTTCAGTACAAGTTCACAGTACTCCTTCACTCACTTATTTCAAGTGCAGGTGTCTTATGGGCTAGTTGGCGATAAATCGCTCGTGCAGCGCTCAAGAACGCTGACACACTGAAGGAAACGTGATACAACACTGTCATGTGTTCTTGTAGTTGAGCACTTGGAAAAAAAAAATCTGTTTGCACTATGTGCACCGTGTGCAATGCATAGGAGGACCTTATGCATGCTACTGCGTATACCAGGATTGCTTCGATGCCTGCTTGACAAGCAGCACGTACTGAGTCAGTGAAACTGCAATTGGCTTTTGATATATTTTTTGTTTTGTTTATGGAAAGAGCAGGTGGTGTGAGTGCATGCATTGCAGGGAAGGGGTAAAGGTGTCATCAGTGCATTTCGCAGTCTGTATGCTTAAGCTGCCCAAATCTCTTCAGCTTACACTAATATGCATCTCGCTGTGATACTATAAACTGTAGTCGGGAAAAAGATTAACTCAAAACCAAGTTCCTAATGCATCTTCGCAGAATGTGTTTAATTCACTAGTTAACACTTGCACTGCAACATTATGCCAATACGCAGTGCAGCATATGCGCATGAAATGAATACATTTTGTAAAGGTGGATGACTGGGCCTACAATAACAAACTTTGTGTTAGCACTGAAATAAGTGCTGCCATGCATATCAGCCACACCACAACCTCTGTGCACCCAACCTACTTCCTCAGTGGCACCCCCCACTCTGGGTGTAATATTCAGCCCTTCTCTCGACTTTTCCACACAAGTCACTAGGCTCGTCGCATTCTGGGATTTGTGACCTGTCTCTCCCTTCCCTGGGGACCTCAGGTTTTCAGAGCACTCTACACTTCTCTCGTACCACCACAGCTTGAGTACTGCTCATCATTTTTAATTTTTCATCAGTTTAGTCCCCGTACCAAACTCATATCGCTGACAAACTTGAGCTTGTTCAGCGCCGGGCAATGCACACCCTCTACTCCCATCTTTTCGATCGTCGCAAGCTCATGCCAGCCTACAAGGATCACCTCAAAGCCCTTAAGTGGCGCATCCTGCAATACCAGCGCAAAATTGCACTTGTCTGTCTATTCTGCAGGGCGCTGTGTGGCTCTCTGGAAACACTTATATTTCTTGTTCTGTCCGTCTGAACAAGCCATCAGGACAGCCTGAGCCCCATCACACCTGTACAGTCCAACGCCGCAACTCCATTCTTATACAGAGCTTTCTCTCCATTAGGACTCCCATTCCTTGCGACCATAGTGAAACGGCACTCCTGTGCATTGTGCACCGTCGACTTCCCAGTTATTGGCTTGTATGTGCGTGTGATGTGTTCTGCAAGTGAGCAAGCGTGTTTGTGTGTGTGTGTGTGAGCGAGCGAGCGCGTCATCTAGAGCAAATTCCTGCTCTAGATGGCTGACTATCAGACGCTCTAGCGTGCAGGCATGAGCCTTACTTTTTTAAAAAAGCCTTGCGAGCTGTCTAGAGTGCCATGGTACTGCTAATGTTATTATTATTATTATTATTATTGTTATTATTATAGTTATAATGATTCCTACAACCACATTGATGGTGTTGAAGCCAGCATGACACATAATTCAAAATATTTTTGGAGCTTCGTGCGCTGTCATTCTTCCAAAGAGACCACCAAAGAGGTGTCTTCTTGATGAAAATGGTGATGATGTCTTGAACACTGGTGATGCCTTTGCAGAACATTTCTGTTGTGTCTATTGTGTAAAGGATGCTTCAAGTAACCTTCCTTCTCAGCCTGGCACAGTGTTTATGCTATCAGTCAATGAAGACCTTGTTCTCAAGTGTATGAAGTGCCTCAAACCTTCCCTTTCTTGTGGTGTTGATGGTATTCCTCCCACATTGCTTAAGACGTATAGAAGCGTCCCTGTTGTCCCAAGCATCTTCCATAGTTCCCTAAAGTCTAGCATATTTTTTAGCACTTGGGTAGGTAGCATGGATATTGCCCGTGCACAAATCGGGTGCTGCGAGTGCAGTTACTAACTACCAGCCTATATCTATCTGCTGCATTGAGTCAAAAGTGTTTGAATCAGTATTGCATTCCCTGCTTTCTGTTAGTGCTAAGAACATTTTAATAGATGGACAGCATGGCTTTGTATGCAGACGACTTAAGGATATTTAAGACTGTCAACAGTGTTCACGACTACATTGACCTCCAAAAAGACATTTTCTCACTCTCAAGCTGGTGCAGAAACAATAATGGTATGTACGCTTAAATGCTTCCAAAACTATGGCATTAAGTTACACGCGCAAAACATACCATGTACAATTTTCATATGCCCTTCGGGATGCTCCACTGTCCAGTGTCGATGAAATCAAAGATCTTGGTGTGTACTTCGACAAAACACTAAGCTTCTGTTCACACATTAAATATGCACAAAGTGCCCTTCACGCTCTTGGAATTGTATGTCGTATATTGCATGATGACCACTCACCTGTTCTGTTTCTGAAATCGTATGCTGCTGTGTGCCTTCCACTACTAGAGTATGTCTCTGTAGATTGAGGTACAACATGCAAATCTAATTCTGACATCACTGCATGCATCCAGAATAAATTGATATCTGTCTTCCAACACCACTTTTGCCATTCTGGCGACCATAGTCCAGCACTCTCAAATGTACCTCAACTCACACCTCTAGACTCCCTTACACCTTACCCCTTCGATTATTGAAGTTGTTAGTCACTCATCCAAGACTTATTAAATCATGCCTTTTCGTTCCTAAAACTGCGCAATTTGTTGTGCTGCAACAGTATACCAGGTAACATTCCGCATTCTCTGCCTGGCCTTGTTCCAATAAAGACTGTCCTATATATGGCTCGACGCCAAAAAACATAATAAGAATTGTGCCTGCATTGACATATTTCTGAGTTCATTTCCTATGTATTGTATATATGTAGATAATCATGTATGATTAACTGCAGTTTACGCTTCCTTGTTTTCTTTTCCCTTATATGTTTCTCTATCTTGCATTGTTTTGTCTTCCACATTTGTGTTCTCTGTACATTTTGTCTCGCATATTGCTTTTTAAGTGCACCAGTCAGAGGCCCTCTAGCTGTTTCAGGGCCCTATAATAAACATTTGATTGATTGGTTATTGTTACTGTAATATGAAATTGATCTTTAAATATGTACTAGTATATTAGTTTAGTTCAGTAGCTTTTGTGCAATATTATTATAGTGTGACAGTTTTTTAAAGCATCCATTAAGTGTTATAAAACGCTGTTTGCTCGATCATATATGCATTGTGCCATTAATTTCTTCTGGGGTTTAATAATGGTTGGCTGCCATGTCCAGTGTTGTGCAATATATGGCACAGCAATTGTTACATGCCTCACATAACAAATTGAATGTCTTCCTCATCCGAAACATCATTGTAGGCTGAAAACAATAATAAACAAACTGATATTTCTTTCCGTTTTTTTTTTGTGGGAACTTGAAGTGTATAAATTTTAAAAATAACCTGTTTACATTATTTTTTTATATTATGCAAATGAGCTGCCCATACATTTGAATAAGTGCTTCAAGAGTACGAATAAGTGCTTCAAGGCCTCCTGATGCGGTGTTGATGCTTCTAAACAACCTAGAAAAATTAAAGGTTCCATGGGAAAGATTAGACAAACAAGAATCGGGAGACAAGCTATGAAACTGGTAAATTTTGGCTGTTCGAAATGTATCTTTGTGAGCGCCACAAGTGTTTGAATTATTTTTTTTTTTTGCTGATTTTCTCAGAACCCACTTACGCGTTTCATTCATGCACCAACAAGCATAATTATATTTATAATACAGATTTTTCACTGATACTTTGCCTAGTTCCTACGTAGTTTTTAGGTAATTCTTACATAGTTGGCTGTGCAACGAACTACAAAAAAAAAAGAGAGAGATCGTACGAGAGCTATTGATGTGACATGCCATGCTCGTGCAGGTGTTTGCAAAGTGATCTTGCAGACGACAACGCGAACGCAATCGCTGATGTTGATAGCTTGTGCAGTTATGTTCAAGGAAACCGTTGCGGCAGGCGTACGTTCATTAATCAAACGTGTTTTTTATATCTAAAATAGCATACAGATCACTGACTTATTGTTTCAAGCTCAGTTTACAGAAGGCTGTTTTAGGCCGCACTTGGACGGTTGAAGACAAAATCGTCAAGCAACAGTGCACCGCAGCCGAGGAGCGAGCGCCGGCACGCGTCAGAGCTAGTATTCTGTGGTTGCGCGCCCTTTTCCTCCAGCCGACGCGAAGCGGCGCGTTCGCTTGCCGGCGCGCGCGGGAGCGCGCCGACGCATGCCTGTGGTTGGGGCTTTATGCACTGCAAAAAAAAGTAAACCTACCACTCCAAAAGAGCCTTCCCCCAGTTTCTGGTCCACGTAGAAGCACTGGTGCAGGTAGGAGACAGGAGCATGTTCGTTGTAGTGTGAACTGTGAAACGCTGTTAACAATTCTGCAGTCAAGTATAACGCCTGGCTTGCAAATGATACCGTAAAATTCCGAGCAAGCGGCCCCACCCGTGCACCTACCCCTAACTGCACTGCTAATTTCAAATTTCCGCGCCGTTCCAGTAAAGCTCCCCCGCCCCCCCGCTCCGCGCCAACACTGGCCTGCCATAGCCAGTCCACGAAAATAATGGCAAATGTGGCAAATCGCACCAGGGCACATCAGGGTGCCCTGATGAGCTATTTCATCGAATCATGGTCACACCCGGGCCCCCCAGTGGGCACAGGTGTGCATCGGGGCGAACTGCGGCTGGCGGTGTGTAGTTCATGGACCGCCGGCGAGATCTGCCTCTCACACGGCACAGAGGATTTCCCTGTGGCACAGTGACCTGACCACTTGGCGACAGAGGAGTGGTCGCGGCTACGCTCTGGCGTCGCTGGCAGCTTTACCACTGATATCGTCGTCAGGCCTTTTCCAGTTCACTTTGAATCTGTAGCAGACGGCGCGTCAGAATGAACCGCCGATGCTCCCAAGCAGCAATGTTTTGTTACCATCGTTGCCACTTTACCCTCTCCTCGCAATAATTTCACACGATGAAGAAAACATGCTGATATTTGCGGCGCCACCAGCTGCGATGTGAGCATGGCCGAGCCGCGGTTCACTGTCCGCCGTCGGTAGCCACGCACTGCAGCTGAGCTTGACTTGTATCGAACTCTCATTAGTGCTAAACGTTTCACCGTGAACATAGTTTTTAATAAAGTGAACATTACATGTCACTTTACTCTAGCGGACATAATTTTGCCTGGAATAGATCGAAGCTGCATAAACAATGTTCGTTTCGCCGGTCGCGGCGGCACGTCGGTGCAGCGTCGATGCGCTCTTTCTGTAGTTCTTTCGGTGGTTTTGAGAGTGATGAACACCACTAACAAATCTTTGGCTTAATAAAGTTCATGTTCAATATGCCATTCTCACTGCGCTTCTTTTTTTTGGCGGGAAATTTCACCGTTGCCATCCTGAATTTTGGTGCCGTTCCAGGATAGCGCCCCCCCCCCCCCCAAATTTTGCCGGTAATTTCGACTTGCTTGAGGGGGGGGCGCTTGCTCGGAATTTTGTGGTAATTGGACAGCCAAACAAAACACAAGTGCAGCTTCGTTCATGGCTTATTACTCTTCCCAAGCATGGCCATTCAAATACCGCTCCACGACTGCCCAATCACTCCCAGATCATGGTCTTGCATTGTGGCATGTGACAGAGAAAGCCTTGTATTCTTGCATTCTGTGATGGCATTGTTTACCGAGCAGCCTGTACCTCACTGTAAAATTCATGTTTTTTTATTATCTACACAAAAAAAAGCAGACCAAAAAGTAATGGCTAGCTATAGAAACTTTTTCTGCCAGCCAGGTTATGTACCACCAATCTATGTTACTATTTGGTGCTACCCCCTCCCTTTCTGGTGTGGCGCAGAATGAAAGTGCTGCCATATTCTCTCAGCTTTACTTTTTCAACTGTGAAAGGCCAAAGAGGGAAACCCTTGCTTCATGCAGGAAAGGAATTGATTTCAAGCCAATGAAGAAGCCGGCTACATACAACGGAATAACACTACTAGGCAAAGCAGTCAAAGGTGCTCAAACTTAGCAAACGACGTTCGCTCACAATTGGGAAATGTGGAAGTTGTGCCCTGGTATATGTAAAAGTGACTGCAATAACGAAGCCATGAACAGATACAAGTTTTGTATTCAGAGTCATATCTAGCCCATATCTAGCCCAGAAAAGCAAGATGTAGTTTGTGTTCACGAAGGCTGTTGTGTGTCAATTGTGTGATATAAAATAAAAATAAGACAAGCTAGAAAGACTGAAAAAGACACGAAGGTGCGCGATGAAATTTTGGAGGCAATGGGCCATCATTTATGAGTGCATGATAAATGGCCGCATATTATATGCCATAGTAAAAGAGGTTTCAAGGTGCATAGTATCTGTGCCTTGCTAGTGCAAGATCACCAACATGCACCTGAAGCAGCGGTTGGTGAGAAAGCACACGTATATAAGCAGCACTGCGTGGTAGAGCAATGTCAACTTCGCAAGTCGTGTCAGTCTCAAACCTTATGGGAAGAGCGTGTTGCATTTTTTCAAATAAATAAAAAAGAACAATGTGAAATGAAGCAGAAATCAAGTACAAGAAGAATTAGAGAAGCTATTTATAAGCAAAATTACAGTCCAACAATAATACTGGAATAAATAAAAATGCAACTTGGGCAGCTAGAGACCCACTTCAATTGATCCTGGCAGATGAACTTTTTCATAACTCGGAAAAAGAAACTGCACATTTTTGTTGCTATTGCTGGTTTCTAATATGCAACTGTACTTCAATATTTAACATGTCCCTTTTCGGCGTCTTTCATTGCATGATTAGCTTAGAGATGTCACAGGTCCACATCAAGCTACTTCTCATAGCTTTCTGTCAGCGGTCCCTCCTATACTTAGGTAAATAAAGATCAACAAGCATAGTTAAAAGAATGTTCCTCTGCTCGGCTGCTGACAGCTGCATGCTTGCTGCAGCTGAAATTCAAAGCCAATGGTTGTCATGATGTGCAGTCTCATTTGAAAATAAATAATAAATTATGGGTTGTACGTGCCAAAACGACCATCTGATTATGAGGCACACCGTAGTAGGGGACTGAGGAATAATTTGGACCACCTGGGGTTCTTTCACGTGCACTTAAATCTAAGTACACGGGTGTTTTCACCTCTCGCCCCCATCGAAATGCAGCTGCTGTGGCTGGGACTCAATCCCGTGACCACGTGCTTAGCAGCCCAACACCATAGCCACTAAGCAACCACGGCAGGTGCCGTCACATTTGCAACTATGCAGATAACAGTAGGGAAAGAAGGCTCAAAGGATACACCATTCAGAACCACTAAAGCTGACTGCTTGAGCATGCCGAGGTAGGTCTGAACGCCAACTGGTACTACCCACGGATGGCACCACCCGTGGTGGCCGTGGCTGGCGTCTTCTCCGAGCTTGGCTATCCTGCAGAGAGATTCGGGAGAAGATGAGACCAAGCAAAACAAGCACACCTTGCCCTGAAGAAGCATGGGGCTGCTGCTCTGCTGAAGACGAGATGCCACCTATAAGAAGTGATGTGCCAGAGCTGGTAGATGTACCCATGTATTGCTAACACCAAAGTAGAAACAATTATACAATCACAGTCCTTTAATAGCTTTTTCTGGTCACGAAACTCCTGCCTCAGTTTGATATAGAGCCAGCACCTGCCGCTAGGGGCGCTATAATAAAAGAAAGGCCACCTAGCCGAGCGGCCGCCGCAGGCGACGGCGATGTTTTAAAATGCAGAGCATTTCTTTAACTCACATGTAGCGTGCGCCGTCCGTCCGCAACAGCTCGAGCACAGGTGCGCCCTCTCCCCCACTCCTCCTCTCCCGCATCACGCTTGCAGCACATGTGCAGTGCGCGAAGCGTCGTAGTTGAGTCGTGCTCCGGCGCTGCAAGCACCGTAGCAACAGAAGGTGCTGGCGTGATAGCGCGCCCTCTCTCCACCCCCTCTCCCTCTAACGCGCACGCTAGGAATATAAAGCGGGTTGGCGCGGGCTCCACTCGTCAACTCCTGCGCTCTCTTCTCTTGCGTTCGTCGGCGGTCGCAGTTGATAAGCGATGGAAGCAAGACCTTCAACTAGTACCTCGACGCAATTCAACATCAGCGGCGAAGCACCAGTTCAAGACATCGTACCATCGTCTTCGTCCACGGCGGCAGAAAAGGCGGCGAGGCGGCGCGCTGCCGACGCCGAACGCAAGCGTCGTAAGCGTGCTGCCGACGCCGAACTTCGTGAACGAGAAACCGCGACCAGGCGTCAACGTCGACAAGCGGATCCCGAGCAGCGTGCACGACAAGCCGCGGGCAGGCGTCAGCGTTGGGCCGCAGACCCTTCGAGTCGAGAACAACACGCGGCTGCGACACGTCAGCGTCAGGCCGCGGACCCTGGCGTACGGGAACGAGAGGCGGCGGCGAGCAAGCGTCGTCGTCTGGAGGCCGCCGCCGCGGAGCCCGTCGCCCTGGAGCGCGCTGGCGCGGAAGCCGTCGGGCAACGTCAACGGGACTTTGGGGGTGCCGACGCGCGCTTCAAATGCGAGTTCCTGGACCGGAGCTTCGAGCACAGCGATGCCAATAAAATAATAACAACTTTACGTTACCTACTTACGATTCTCTCTTCTTTCTCAACCCAGACCACCACCACCACACCATCACCACCACCACCACACCAACAACACCAACCCATGGAACCCCACTATGCTAGGCATTTACATGTGTCCCTCGCGCGGGGGCATGCGACGGAGCTTTTTTCTGCTCAGGTCGCATTGCGGCCGAAAGCCCAGCTTCTTTTCGATTTTATTTACATTCTATTTTGTCGTAGCAGTTACAGTATCCAAACTTGAACATCTGAGAGTGTTTTCTGAATGAAATCAAGGCGCGCACAAAAAGTAAACAATCTTAAAATCAGCTGGCGGCTCTGTGTGTCAGGAGACGACGTGCATAGAATTCTTCTTGCTGAGAAATCTGTCGTTAGTTGGCCCAACCAGCTTCGATTAAAAACTTTTAAGCAACTTTTATGCGCTGTACAAAGAATAAGACATTAGCGGTGTGGCACTGCCAGTAAACGACAACCTGACCTCAAGGTTGTGTGCTGTTACAGAATTCCGATTGCACTCGAGCTGTTCAGGCGATGGTGACAGATTGTAATTGCACGTAACATAAAATGTTCTATGACGTCAGAATTAGTTTGGAACAGGTACATCGGCGGATCATAGCCATGAATGAAACGCTTGCTTGAAGGGAAGTATTGTCATTTTCATGTATCGCAAGCTTTGCTAGTTTTCGTGCATATTCCAAATTTGCGACAAAGTTTTCAAACGCGATTTTCGTTGTCAATATACCCTATAAAAACCCAAACGAATTATTATGCACGATTGACTCAGCACTGTGCTTATTAATCTAACTCGCACAAGCAGAGTGACGAGGATTGACGGTTTCTTGCACTGAGTACCATACCTCCTTGGTGCACCATAGTATTTGAATCGCGAGCTTTCTTTGAAGCAAATGTAGCCGTTCTAACTCGCGGAAATTCTTACGAGAAATTAAATTTAATTTTCACTTTCACTCAGCACTGCTGTAATGTAGAGCTCAAAACGATCTGAAAATTGTATTGAGACAGAAAACTGACATCTTGTTTTCCTTGTTGCACTAAGTTCCTAATGTCCTATTTATCCCGGCTGGAAGCCTACTTTGCTTCAGGAAACAAAATTACTTCTGTGGCATGGCCCTTTTGTAAGCCGCACAGCGCTGAGGTAGCAACCTTAAGCAAACGTTAGAATTATCAATAGCTGTTGCTATCAGCATGTGAAATGCATAAGCAAGAACTCAAACTCAGTAGTTATGCGAATAATTTGCCGTCTATAAATATAAACACACAGACAGTGCAATCATGGTTACAGGTCATAAATATTTTTAAATATATTATTATAAATAAACATACCATAACAAATTTTTATATGTGCTTGTGTTCTCATGGAGGTACTAATAGGCACTGGTGATGTTATTTGCAATATATAAATGAAACAAATCTTGTAAACAGAATAGGCTACTCAGAAACACACATGCATGCACACGCACGCACATACACACACACACACGCACACACACAGGCCATCGAAACACAGATAACCAGGAATGGCAGTAGGCCTGAGGCGTGGCTTGTCCCTCGGAAACGATACGGCATCATCGTTTATCGTGACATCGTCCGTACGGAGATGGATGATGGTTCAAAGTACTTCGCGCACACACGCACAGGCTTGGACTCAAAGCAGAAATCGTCTGTTTCTTGCCATCGTATGGCTCGCTTCCAATTCTCGAAGTGCTCACAAACACTCGGCATGCAAAATAGCGATACCTTTTCGGCAGTGCTTTTGTCGCTAGAACGGCCCACCGGCACACAACACCTGGGCCGGTATTTTGTAGCGATGCCTTTAATGTCATAATGCCTTTTGCGCTTATCGCGCTTTGTCAGTGGTCGGAGCCATGGTCCGCTCGCATTATCAACGGGATCAGCCGGCCGTGAGCGGTGGATGATAATACTAGAGTAGAATAAGTAATAATGCCTTGCTACAAAATCACGGCCCTGAACAGCATCATCAAGCAAATGTGCCGCTTCAATTGTAGAATGCCAGAATTCGGATGTTGCCTAAATATCAATCACAAATATAAAGTACGCGTTCAAACTTTCAGCCCATGCCGGCCGCATCTGCAGTCTCTCCGGGTTTAGCACGGAGAAAGGTGGCCTCTTGGCTGCAGTGGCGCCGCAGCGTGGCAGCTTCATGCGACATATCAAGCTCTCCCATAGAGTGACGGCAGAGTTTCGTGACCAGAAAAGTATTGAGGGACTATGGTAAAATGCACACATAGATGGGACAAAAAGAATTGGAGATGCACACAGCACTGTGTGCCATTTTTTGTCTAGGAGATCAAATCATCCAAGCTTTTAGCCTACCAAAAAAAGGCCCACTTCTGCGACCTTGCAGACTTGCAGCTCCCTTTCCAGCAAAGATGTTTCACTTGAGCCAGTTGCATTAATGACTTCAGTTACCCGAAATTAAAATGTTGCCCGCAAGGCTTTTGGGAATATGATCTCGGTGGCGGTTACGGTTCTCAGAGGCCACGATGGTAGAATAGGAGAGGTGCCCAAACAAGCGCTGCAAGCGTGTCGCCACAGCCCTCGAGTTTCTATAGCAATCGCCAGGGGGCGACAGGGGTTTTATGGGCTCAGACGTGCATCGCAAGCTTTCGCTGTGCTGTAAAAGGTTGGTTGTTATCGTAATTTTTTGTGGCTTTAAAGCGTTGTTTATGTTTTTAATATCTTGTAGAGGCTGTCTGCTGGCCTTAACCACAAAAATGAGGGTATCAGGCTCTATCTCTATGGAGCTTAACATTTCTAAATTGGCACAGTTGATCTCGACAACACTGGCACACAGCTCTGATAGGAAGGGACACGCATGTAATTTTCTGGAAGCGCGAAAATTCTTACTGGCGAGTACACAGCATAAAAATATTTGGTTTCACGTCATTGTAGGTAGCATTGGGCTTATGGGCATAGTTGATTTATGATCACCTGGCTGTAACTAAATTTCACTGTTACAGGGTCACCACTTGTTTAATTATTGTTCAGATCCATTCAGGCGCCTGCACCAGTAGCGTCAGGTGGCCAATGCAAACATGCACGCGCCTACGAAATGCTGGACACAGCAAACGACGAAAGTAGATGCCGTTCTGTCTTGACAGAGTGGTGCCGCCGCGCCTTCGTGTTCGCGGCCGACCTTGGCCGGCCACTCTGAGCAACAACGAACAGGAACAGTGTGAAACACGCAGTAAGTGAAGCCGCGTGACCGTTGTAGACACGGCGCAGTGGACTTCACTTGGGATGCGCACTGCACACAGATCGCGCAAATTGAAGGGATATCACGGTGGTGCAGAAAGCGTCAATTTTTATATCAGCCGGTCCTCCCAGTGATTATTTCTTTCAGTGACGTGCTTTGAAACTGATGATTTCTCGACCCGCTTTTCATTATTACAAATATGAACAATTATATAGTCCCGAAGATAATTATTTTGAGCTTGCCGAAAGCGAACAGCCTTCTTCAATGATGGCCAACACTCAAGAGAACGCACGCGCACCTGCGCCCTTCGTTGTGTTCTCTCTGGCGATCTTGTGCCTGTAGTGGGCAGCTTACTATGCGTCATTACTCCCCACGTGAAAAGCGACCGTCTCGGTCGCCGGTTGGAGAGGGTAAAGGGCGACAGAGGGCATGGGAGAGAGTTGATCAAAGGGGCACTTCTTCGCGGGCGTAGTACAGCTTCATCCGTACTACGTGGACAATCTCGGCTCGTGCCGGCTGTCGGCTCGAGCTCATATTAGTACTCTGAGGGACGACCTCGTAGTTGACGTCGCTGAGTCGCCTGACGATCTTGTACGAGCCAAAGTATCTGCGCAGTAATTATTCCGACAGCCCCCGATGACGGACCAGTGTCCACACCCAAATGTAGTCGCCGGGATCGTACTGAATGTTCCTTCAGCCACTGATGTATTGGCGGGTGTCAGCACTCTGCTGGTTGCGGATGCAGTGGCGAGCAAGCTGTCGAGCTTCTTCGGCTTTCTGGATGATGTCGTCAGCGTTGTGACTTCTTGTTGTTCCGTTGTCTACCGGGAGCATGGCATCTAAAGGTGTTACGCAGCACCCATAAACCAGTTCAAATGGTGTGAATCGGGTGGTTTCCTGCACAGCCGTATTGTATGCGAATTGGTAGAATTAGGTCCCAGGATTTGTGCTCTACGTCAACGTACATCAAGATCATATTGGCCATAGTTCTGTTGAGGCCAGTCTATTAGTTTGTGGGTGATAGGCCGCGGTTTTCTGATGATTGGTGTGGGTCAGCTTGACGATCACCTGCATAAAGTCAGCCGTAAACGCAGTTCCTCGATTGGCTATCAAGATGGAAGGGGCCCCATGACGTAATACGATTTCATGGCCAAAAAACATCTCGCGGGGCACAGCTTTGGTTTCTGCGTACCTCGTTAGGTAGTCCGTTGCAACGACTATCCATTTGTTTCCTGCGGATGACGTAGGGAACGGACCGAGGAGGTCCATTCCCACCTGTTGAAACGGTGCTGGAGGAGGGTCCAGGGGTTGCAGAAGACCAGCAGGTTTCAAAGGTGGAACCTTGCGCCGTTGACAATCACGGTAGCTTCTCATGTAGCGCTGAACGAACGAGAATAGTTGTAGCCAGTAATACTTCTGGCGTATGCGCGCTAACGTCTTGCCGAAGCCTAAGTGTCCGGCACACGGGTCATCATGATACACCTGCAGCACTTCTGCGCGCAGTGAAACTGGGAGGACAAGAAGGAACGTTTCTTGGCTGTTTTCGAAGTTCTTTTTGTACAGCACGTTATTCCGGAGGCCGTAAGAAGTCAGATCTTGTAACATCGGTCTCAGGACAACAACGTCGGCTCCCTGAAGGTATCTGATGAGGGGAAGCAATGTACTGTCTGCATGTTGGAGGTCAGCCATCTCGACAGTGTCTACTACACCAAGAAACGGGAAATCTTGGTCGTCATCACAGGGCTTCCAAGATATAGGTGTACGTGAGAGGCAGTCAGCGTCGCCGTGCTTCTGTCCTGGTCGATATACCACTGTGACGTCGTACTCCTGAAGGCATGGGCTCCAACGAGCGAGGCGGCCTGAAGGGTCCCTAGACTCGCAAGCCAACACAGTGAGTGGTGGTCACTTAATACGCGAAAAGGTCAGCCGTAAAGGTAGGGTCGGAACTTGCCGATGGCCTAAACGACAGCTAGACACTACTTTTCAGTCGTGGAATAGTTGACCTCCGCCTTTGTGACACTGCGGCTCGCGTAGGCTAGTACTTGTTCAGCGCCGTCTTGCCACTGAACAAGTATAGCAGCAAGCCCCACGTTGCTGGCGTCTGTGTGGATTTCTGTGTCAGCCTTGTCATCGATTTCTGTGTCAGCCTTGCAGTCGCTTCTACAATTCTGTAAAGGCTTCCTCTTGTTCTTCCGTCCACTTGAAGGGTACATCTTGGCGTGTTAGTCTCGTTATTGGTTCGGCGATCCTTGAAAATCCTTCAACAAAACAACGGCAGTAGGCGCAGAGACCCAAGAATCACTGCACTGCTTCTTGTCTGTTGGACACGGGAGCTCAGCGACGGCAGCTAGCTTCTCGGGGTCCGGCCGAACCCCACGGAGGCTGACTACGTGTCCGAGAAACTTTAGCTCCTGAAAGCCAAAATGACATTTCTCAGGCTTGATAGTCAGATTTGCTTTGCTGATTGCGAGGAGTACATTCTTGAGTCGTTCTAGATGTTCATCAAACGTTCTTGAAAACACCACAACGTCGTCTAAGTAGACTAAGGACGTCTGCCATTTTAGTCCAGAGAGAACAGTGTCCATCATCCGCTGAAATGTGGCAGGTGCGGAACACAGGCCGAATGGGGACTTTAAATTCATATATTCCATCAGGAGTCACAACTGCCACTGTTTCACGGTCACGCTGACCTACTTCGATCTGCCAGTACCCAGACTTAAGATCCAACAAGGTAAAAAATTCGGTGTGGCGTAGACGGTCTAAAGCGTCATTGATCCGTGGCAGAGGATAAACGTCGCGTTTGGTTACACTATTAAGCCGTCTGTAGTCCACGCAGAAGCGTAGTATGTTGTCCTTTTTAATTATAACGACGGGCGACGCCCATAGACTTATAGACGGTTGAATCACATCATCATCTAACATTTCTTGAACCTGGAGCTTTATCACCTCCCTTTTCGTAGGCGCAACACTCGTCTGTAGGAATGCGATACTTCGTAACGGAGGTGCACCGTACTTTAGACTCGGTAGAGAAACAGAGAAGTCATCGACAAGGTCCAGTAGCTGCTGTTTCTGTCATTCCGATAAGCCGGAGTTAATCTGAATGCGATCGCTCAGGTTGACCTCTTTCGATCAATTAGGGGAAGCCGTTTCTAGCGAGGCGACATCAGTGAAGGCAGCATTTCATGGAGGAAGGCGAGAGCTGTGCCTTGCGGTAAGTGCTGATATTCATTGCTGAAGTTTGTCAGCAGGACTAATGAGCGTCTGCGCTGAAGCTGAATGAGGCCCCATGCAATGCAGATGTTCCACTCAAGCATTAACTGAATGTTTGCCTCGGCGATGCCCTCATAGCCGTCAAATGCGTCGCACGTTACCAGGGTCAGTAGGCTGCTTCTTGGCGGTACCATTATGCTGTCTTCGACAATGCGCAAGGCGTTTTCGGTGCCATTCTCGTCGCCAGCGTCGCTTGCTATGGCTTTTGCCGTAAAGAATGTCACGATCAATTTTTCCAGGGTAATTATGGCTCCATTCGCCTGTAGAAAGTCCATGTTCAAGTCCCTCGAGCAGCTGGGCAGAATAATGAAGACCCCGACGTATGTAAATCCACGAATATTTACCCGAGCAGTGCATCTGCCAACGGGAATTAGACGTCCTCCAGCAGTACAGACATGCGACCCCAGTCCACTGTGCAAAAACTTTAACTTTGACGCAAGCTCTCTGCTTATAATCCAGATGTCTGCACCAGTGTCAAGTAAAGCTGTAACTTCTTCGTCGTCTAACTCCACACAGGAGCCCGGGCATCAGGGAGTACCCAGCACCTCCACCAGTGTCGCAAGACGCGATGAACAGCACACAGGACGACAATAAGACAACAAACACAAGCTCTATATGCAAAGCCCACTTTAACCTCTTCGGAGAGACATGCTTGCTCTCGTGTCCCTCACTTCGTTGCCTTCTTTAGTTGTGACTATATATATATATATATATATATATAGACACACAGTTAAACATCTATATAACAAAGTGAGTAAAATGTGCAATTTGCTCTATTATATCAAAATTTCGCTGTATTGAAATCTGACCTTTTGGAGACACCTCAACTTGTGGTTGCCTGAGGGCGAGTACCGGTGTGCTCCTTCAAAAACATCGCAATCAGGGGGCGTGCACTTGGTATGGTACCTTACATACTTAAAAAAAGTTTATTTCAACAAAAGATTATACGAGCACTGAGTCACAATGACTGCACAATTCCACTAAGACATTAACATATACGAAGTATGGAGCACGGTATACACGGCACGTTTTCGAAGAAATGTTCGAGTCCACCCTCACTAGCATATACCCACATAGACCCATGGAAAGGCAACACTTACACATAAACTAATCGTCACATTATATAAAATGATGTTGAATACCGGCTAATCTTTCGTCTAACATTTGCCTTTTTGCTGACGATTGTGTCATTTATCGCCCAATCCTCACTGGTACCGACAACTACGCATTGCAAGATGATCTTGACAAAGTTATCACTTGGTGCAACATGTGGCTAATGTCACTGAACACTACAAAGACTTTACTAGTACCTTTTCATCGATGGAAGCTTCACCATACTCCTAAGTACGTTTTCTGCAACTCAGAAATACCATCTGTGGAGTCATGCAAGTACCTTGGCCTTACACTTTCAAATAACCTTTCTTGGCCCTCTCATATAACGAACTGTCACTAACGAAGCATAGCACGCTTGGTTACTTCTGCCGCAACTTGCGCTTCGTACCCCCATTATTAAAAATACTAACTTATATAACTTTTGTCAGACCTAAGCT